>NW_026705968.1:0-269844 GCF_029867415.1 Vicia villosa | reverse complement strand
CTACCGCGTAGCTATGCAATTTTATGGGTTCAAGTGTGATGTTAACCTTAGCCACATGGCATGACACGTCAGTATCTTGCCACCCTAGCATTGTCACGTGGCGTGCCATGCTAGCTTCTGTTAACATCTTTAGACATGATGGACCATTTTTTGAAGAAAAAAATTTTGAGGGGCTAAAAATAAAGTTTGAGATATTTAGAGGGACCAGAAACTTACCTAACCCTTCAAATAATCGAGGTGTTACAATTCACACCTAACAAATAACATGTTATTTTTTCTTCTCTATATATAGAGAACACGCCAATTCAGGAGTAAGATTTCAAATTCAATTTTAATTCATTCTTCTCTCTCACATACTGACTTAAACGTTGGAGTGCTAACCTTACAAGTTGGCCACCTCTCTATCGTATCATGAATTCTGACAATCTCTCATCCCACCCATTGAGATTTCTCAAGCAACATGTGTGTTTCCAAAAATACCTCCTGCTTCTGGAGGTGTATCTCTATAAGCATATTTTTTTAAAATTTAATGTTGATTTGTTTTGTAGATGCATCTACGGAACCTTTATTTAACGTTGTTTAAACGGTTCCGTAGATGCACCTACGAAACAATTCAACGTTAAATAAAAAAGTGCTTATGGAGATACACCTTCGAAAACAGAAGGTAAAAATTAAATTTCGTGAGGTGCTTAAAAATATTATGGGATGAATTGAAATATTGTCTAAATTCCAATCCACCGTTATCTTTTATTCTCAATCTATTTCTTAAGAATCAAAACTAATTAAGGACAATCATATATTTTTACGAAAAATTACTTCTAGTCTTTATCTTAAATTAATTTAATAAAATATCTTACCCCACTGTAATACGGTGAACTGACTTTTTAATCGATCGAAATGTCGCGGTAAGCAAGAGTCGCCACCGACTTTTATTTTATCCAAACAGATTCGGAAAGGCAAAAAGAAACAGAAAAAAAACCTTTTAAAAGAAATCTAAGTTCGGGGGGTAATTTATGCAAAGGGAAGGTGTAAGGCACCCTTTGCATCCATGGTTTTCCATGGGCTCTTAATTGCTTTGCTTGCTCGTTTGTTTAGAAAAAGTAGATGAAAGAGATAGGGACTTTAGCTCGTAAATGAGCGTAGCCCTTTTGAAAAATTATGAGAAAGAATATTAAAGATAGTTTGAGCATTGCAAGGCAATTAGGGGCAATTACCTTAAACTCAGATGATAGGTCTCTTTTTAGCCTTTCAGAATGAAAGGATCTATCCTTGCCATAAGAGGGCAGGAAGCCTTTCGTTTGGAGGTTGAAGGGTCATCGAAGCATCCTTTGCCATAAGACTGTCCCATGCCATAGAAGGGCAGGTATTCTAAGGCAAGGATCAGAATAAGCCATTTTCGTAGGCAGCCAGAAGATACCTCAGCCTTTTTCCGTAGGCAACATCCGAGGGTCGAGGTCATTTGTGTATCGAAGGCAGCATCATTAGGGTCGTGACCTTTTTATCGAGGCAACATGGCTGAGGTATCCTCGAATTCGAGGGACGAGGCTTATTCTGCAAAAACACAAAGGCAACAGGCAACAGGCAACAGGCAACAAGGCAACAGAGAGGTTACCCCAAAAGAGTGCGTGTGTGCAACAATCACGTGGTTAATTCAGTTATGTTATCTTGTAAATTAGTGATTCTAAATTCAATTCATGGTTGTCACTCCCTATGTTACTAACCACGCAATATAACAAACGCAATATAACAAATACGGGGAAGGGAAATTGCAACCAGCGGAGGAGAGGGGAATTGAAACCAGCGGGATATAAAAATAAAAGGCAACAGGTTTAACACAAGTAATAATTTGTAAATAGGGTTTAGGGTTACCAATACTCGTAGCTTTGGCAGTTGACAAACCCCTGAAAATTGGAAAAGACAGAATAAACAGAAAGGAGTGAGTGTATTATTTGTTCAGAGGCAACTAGGGTTAACCCTAAAAATAAACATAACAATACAGAAAAAGGGTAAAAGAAACTTAGCTTCGATTGATGAAGGTTGAGAATGGGAGGTAGATTGAAGCATTGACTCTGACCATCTGATAATTGAATAGAGAAATAAGAGGAAGTGAATGTAGAGGGATTTCATTGACAAGGGCACTAAACCCTGATAAAATAAAATTAAAAAGGTAAATAAATATTTAAATAAGAGAGGTTAGAACTTAGCTTTGAATTTGACGTGGCGCATAGTCGGAAGGCATTTGAAAAGTCAACCCTGAAAAAGAAATGCACCAAGAATTTTTTTAGTGTAGGACAATACTCTCGCAAACCCTGATTAAGTACAAGTTAACCCTGGTTAATAGAATAAATAAAACTCGAATTAATTAATTACTGGTTTTCAACCTAATTAATTAAATCAGAGAAAATAGGGTTTCGGTTAAATCCTCTAACCCTAATATGTATTTTTAATCATTTAATAAAAATCTTGATAATTAATTAAATTATCAACAATTAAATTAATTCATTTAAACAAATAAAAGACATTATTAATAATTGATATTAAATATTTATTATTGTTTTTATGAAAAAAAGGAGGAAAATTAGAACAAATTTTATGAAAAAGAGAAATATTGAAACAAATAATTTTTCCTTAAAAAAAACAATATGTAAATCAGAAAAATAAATAAGTTATAATTAAAAGTAAAAGAAAATTAGAAACAAACTCAGCTTGATCCAGTGTGGTGATCTCTGGGTGTCCACCATAGACTGGCATGCTCTGGGCCCTTCGATCTGGAGGGAGAAAGATCTGATGGTTGTATGATGAGGATGTATTATGGCCTTGCGTGTGTGGAACTCATGGGATCTGCAGTTGAAAATTGTGAGAAAAATAATGGCGAGAGTGGGAATCGATCCCACGTCTCTGCACTCAGTAATGAATGCGCCCTTGATCCACTGGGCTGCTTTCGTCACGCTGTTTACTGAATAACTAACCAATGTAATATACAAAACAAAATTCCCAGAATTTCAGCAAAGAAAGAAACGCGCGCCATGCATCTCTTCTTCTTCGTTCACCTTTTGGAAACACAGAGACATTAGGCAACATTTTTTTAGCGTGGCTATATGCTCCCATCGCTTGAACATGAACATCAACATCAAGAAACGCATAACAATATTCCAGACTAGCTATAAGGAACCTCGCGAACCTATTGAACCTATCAATTTGACGCGAAATCACCTCTAAACGAAATCCCTCTTTTAGAGAAACCGGAAACCTAACAATGGTGTCTCGTGACCCCTGCAACAAACCTTAAAACATACCATCCAGAAACAATCTATATGTACATATGAACAAGAATATGGCATTAAATCTTGTTTATGATGCGTGAATGATATAGTTTAAGACAAAGGAAAGTTTCTCAAACCGTGATGATGGTGAGCGTAAATTGGCTTGCTTCAAGTGATTGTAAGGATTGTAATACGTCCAGAAAGTTTCAGGGAATCGATTGATATTGTTTGTTTTCCTTGAATCGAACTAGAACTTCAATCCCTTCCTTGCTTTGATACACGGTTTTTTGGAGCTTTTTCACAGCTTTTTGAGTGCCCAATCCCTATCCTGGTCTGAACGTAACAAGTATATATATTGGACTGTTTTTAGGTTGAAATTTGGGCTTGGGTACCATGGCAAGGTGAATTGGAAATCTTTATCAAATGTTTCTAATTTAGTCACGATTTCATTCCAATCTTTTTAAATCATGTTCATACGATTTCGCTGAGCATATTTGGGCCTTTATGTACTATTAGAACCAAGCCTCATGTGTTGACTCATGTTTATTATTATTGTTATTTTTTGATGGATTTATTTAATATTCAAATGAAATAAAATTCAAGTAAATATAAATAAATATAGCACAAATGTAGAAGTGAGTTTAGAGGCCATTCTTTGGGTCATAGATGAGTTGGAAGTGGAAATCCTAAACCCATTGATCAATAAAACCAAAATTCATCACTTTGCAAGTAGGGATATTTTTTCTCAAAATTGCTCAACTTGTGCAAGTCATAACTCATTCAATATTTATCATATGGAGATGTTCTAGGACTTTTTGAAAAGCCCCAGATGTCTTCTATAAGCCACTTTGGAACATATTTCCCATTTGAGGATTTTGACAAAAAATCAGGAGTGATAGAATTGAGAATGTGTCTTGGAGCTTTATGTATTGATTTAATATTTGTATAAGAGAAATAGTATGGGCAAATTTTGGGGTATGACAGCTGCCCCTGTTCAATTATCTTAAACCTGAAGATGTAGAGTGGTTTGTATGCCATTCGGTATCTGAAGGTGGAAGATGATTGAACACTAGAATACCAAGAAATTTGCCCTAGCTGAAATAGGGACTTTTGTCGGCGATGGGCTTAAAGATGCCATCTGACTTGATAAGGTTAGACTAATCTTAATTGCATCCTCAGATGTCTGAAAAGCTGTGCGTTAGGTTGATGGATAAGTCGTGCGTTAGACTACCCAATTTGCATCCGTAGATGTCTGGAAGACCGTGCGTTAGGTTGATGGATAAGTCGTGCGTTAGACTACCCAATTTGCATCCGTAGATGTCTGGAAGACCGTGCGTTAGGTCAGAGAATAAATCGTGCGTCAGACTATTCTCAATTGCATCCTTAGATGTCTGGAAAACCGTGCGTTAGGTTGATGGATAAGTCGTGCGTTAGACTACCCAATTTGCATCCGTAGATGTCTGGAAGACCGTGCGTTAGGTCGGAGAATAAATCGTGCGTCAGACTATTCTCAATTGCATCCTCAGATGTCTGGAAAACCGTGCGTCAGGTTGAAGGAATGAGTCGTGCGTTAGACTAATCCCGATTGCATCCTCAGATGTCTGGAAGACCGTGCGTTAGGTCGGTGGATGAGTCGTGCGTTAGACTTATCCAAATTGCATCCGTAGATGTCTGGAATGCCATGCGTCAGGCGTTTGCTTTGAATAAGATTCGAATCTTTGTAATGTACCTGTCAGATAATATTCACTTGGTAACAATGTCAGTTTTATGCAATGTTTATGATGTATGTAATGTGTTCCTCAAAATAAATAAGGAATGTGCGTATGAAGTAATGTATGCGATGTATGAATATGTTTATGATTTATGATGTATGACTATGATTTATGCTTCTTGGAACATCTAGATCGAGGAGATAGATTTTTCTCTTGTTGTGATTTTGATGTTTTAATCTTGTCTTGAAGATGCTCAGCTGGGAATTTATGATTCTCGCTTGGGGATGATCAGTAACTTGATGGACCCTGATTGGGGACAAAAGTATTAGTAACCCATGTTGGAGAAGAGGTAGTGTTGAAGATGTAAACTCTGTTGGGGAGCCATGTCTTTGTCGGGACGAGAGTATTTGAAGATGTCTTCTTAATGATTACTCTACGGGGATGTGGTTTTGTGAACCTGGCTCTTCTTAATGATTACTCTAAGGGTTCGCCTCGCGAGGACTTTATGAGGTGTGCACTATGGGCGACATGCCCCTAGTACTTAGTATGATGCCCCAGGCTGATCGGGAAATAGTTTGAAATCTACTTGTGATGTATGCCTTTGACTTTTTGGCCTTTGACTTGATTGCCCTAGATTGATTAGGCAAAGCGTGTCGTGCCCCTTGTATACGTAGGAGGCATTGCTTCTAGAGTGATATTGTCTGTCGGGATAACTGTTAGTCATTAGTTGTACCCCGTGCAGGTTCTTCCTGTTGCTAACATTTGAAATTATGTAGCAGAATATGTTTAATAATGAATTCATGAGATGCAATGCATACATTTGTCTTGAGTTTTGAAAAACATTAAAACAAGAGATGTAAAAGCGTGATATTTGTAAAACATGCTATTTTTTGTAGAAGCGAAATATCCACTCAGCATTTTAGTAAACCTTAAGGAGTCGGGATACCTTTTTGGTGACAGTATGCTTTCGAACTAACCATGCTTCAGTTAGGACTTTCAAGGGTTGTAACGTGGCTTGGTTCATGGTTTTAAGAAACAAAAGATAAAGGCTCAAAGTTTATTTATACCCATCCCTCTTCGTGATGATCTTCGATCCTAAGCTCAGTTAATTCAACTTGTGCATTCAGGTTCCAAGAGACTTTCGGATTTGCACCTTTGATCATGACGATGGTTCACAAGCAAAGAGAACTTTTTGAGATGGCAGTCACTTCTTCCTTTTGGTAGTCACAACTTCGAGTTGTTCTCTCTTATTTCATCTTTTGATATCCCTAACTTTTGTCTGAACTGTCTATTTTGAGCTTACAGTCAGCGGGATGCCTTGATTTTTGCCTAAGTCACCTTTTTGATTTTTGACTTAGCAGGCTTTTCTTTGTTTTTTCATTTTTTCCCTTTTGAAAGATATTGACTGCGTTGCTTAATGATTGATGAACCATCATTGTCTTTTGATTGACATCTCCAACACTTCTTTGATGTGTATGGTTGAACGCTTGTGATTGAAACCTTTGTTGAAAGGTGTACTAAATGATTCTCTTAAAATAGAATGCACAGCTAGATTAACTGAGAACTACCCTGCCCCAGGTTATGATCGAGGGTTTTGAATTAGTACAAGAAATAAACTTCTACTTCTTAGGCTCAAAGGGGTTGACGAGGGATTAGCATCCTTATATCTCCACTGTTTAGGAATTGAACAAATGCCTGTACATCGTCAGCATAGTCCGCTCGAAAGCATACTGTATGAGGTTGCGGTATCGTTTTCGTCATCCTCCCTTAAAAGGCTTACAACTTAGCAGGAGTTGAATATCACAAAACACATGCAAAGTAAAGACATAATTTAAAATGAGTGATAGCGAAATAATTTATTCGAGACAAACATATGCAATGCTCTGATGATGATTATTAAAACAAACAATGTCTATCATAATTTGAGTGTTTAAACAGAATAGAAATTGCAAGAGAAAGTAAATCTAATGATCTAAAGAGTTCATCCTTCTAGCCATTCATAGTATTAGCAATCTTGTTGTGATTAGGCATGGGAGCAGTGATCACATTAGGAGTTGCAGGAGCTTCGAACTCGATCTCCCCAGCATCTATCATATCTTGAATTTTGTTTCTCAGGGCCCAACAACTATCAGCATCATGCCCAGCAGCATTGGAGTGGTAAGCACATGTAGCTTTGGGATCGTAAGACGGGCTTGCAGTGTTGGGAAATTTCGGAGGATCCTTTACGGTGATCAGATTGGCTTTCAGCAGATGTTGTAGGGCTTGAGATAAGGGCATGTTGATCTTAGTGAATTGTCTCCTTGGTTTATCAATCTTGCGTTGGTAATCTTGTCTAGGAGCTTGTTGAGACATTGGTGCAGAGATAAGGACGGCACCGACAGATTGATTCTGATCCTCCTTACCACGACTCTTTTGACTATGAATAGCATTAGACTCATTTCTTCCTTGATATGGCTTCCTTGTAGTTCCAGAGGCAGAACCCACTTGAATCTTCCCACTTCGAATACCATTTTCCACACGTTCTCCAGTTAAAATGAGTTCAGTAAACCCAGAAGAAGAACTACCCAGCAGGTGACTATAGAATGGCCCAGTTAGCGTGCCCATAAACATGTCTACCAACTCTCTATCATTTAAAGAAGGTTGGACTCTTCCAGCTAAGTCTCTCCATTTTTGAGCATACTCCTTGAAGCTTTCTTTAGGACCCATGGACATGCTTTGAAGTTGCATGCGAGTCGGTGCAAGATCAGAGTTATATTGGTATTGCTTGTAGAAAGCCACAACCAAATCCTCCCAAGTGCGGATACTAGCACTTTCCAGCTTATAATACCATTCGAGTTGAGTTCCAGATAGACTTTCTTGAAAGAAATGGATCCAGAGCCTCTTATCAGCAGTGTGAGGCTGAATCTTTCTCACATAAGACCTCAGATGCATCTTAGGACAAGAGATTCCATCATACTTAGCAAAAGCGGGTGTCTTGAATTTCTGCGGAATAACGACTCCAGGAACGAGTCCCAGTTCTTCGAAATCCAGCCCAGGTACTTTTTGAATTTCCATGCTTCTCAGTCGCTCTTCTAACTGCCTATACCTCTCATCAGATTCATCCTCGTCCTCAGGATACTCTTCTTCTTCTTCCTCTTCCCCATCAGAACCTACATGGCTTCCCTGATTGTTCTTGATACTGATATCATCTCTCTCTTCATCTTCTTCATTCTTAGGGATTTCAGCATCCTCAGCTTTCTTGGGACGACCTTTGAACCTTCTACCCATATTGATCACTCCTCTGGGTTTCTTGGTCTTCTTTTCCTTCTTAGTCAGAAGGGCTTTCAGTTCATTTTGCCCATTGGCCAGGTTCAGAATCAGAGCTTGAAATTCAGCATTCTGAGTTTGGAGAGCTTTGACAGATTGTTCGAGATCCATCTTTGTTACTGAAATAAACAGCACAAAGATGAGGCATTTATTTTACGAAACCTGTGATGCGATGTTTATGAATGATATGATTTATGCATATGCAATGTTTCGGGGACTTTGGAATTCAAATTTGTTTAAAACAAAACAAAAGAAGTTTTATTAATAATACTTAAGGGAAAGAATTCTGCAATTTGTCTTATTTGTATCTTTTACAATAATGAAAATATAAACTAGGAATAAAATAATAATAAAAATAAAAGTCTTCAAGTCTCCCATGGACGCTTCCTTTTTGAACCGATGAAGTTGTTGATGCCTTGCTCCGCTTGAAGTAGCCTTGTGAGCTCTAATACTTTCTTTTCTTTAGCACGAAACTGAGCTTCGAAAGTGTCTCTTTCTTCCTTTAATTGAATCCAAGATCTCTTTAATTCTTCGATGTCAGTTGGCATGTCTGGATGAGCAATAACTTGAGGAACTTTTTCCTCGCAATCAGGCTCCACTATCACAGGTAAGACATACGGATAAGGCATGATGAGACGTTGAGCACGAGTGCGCACCCATCTAAGATAAGGCCCCAAAGGAATGGAGTTTCTTTGTCCCAAGCTTTTGTTATCAACTCTATTTACCATATCCCAAGCTCGTATGAACTTCCGGCGGTGATTCTGAGTATCATCTTCATAATCAAACACAATCCCTTGTATAAGCATATGGTGAGGACCATCTCTTCGAGCGTAACCAAATTGTCGTAAAGCCAAGCAAGGATTATAAGTGATACCCCCTCGTATGCCAAGTAAAGGCACATTAGGATATTGTCCACAACGGTCGATCATGGTGAAACTCTCCTTGGATAAAGACAACCAACGGATATCAGAATGTGAAAGTGACATTATTCTCTTGTGCCACTTCAACCTTTGGTCGTTCCTCATTACTGAGCGAGGCAAGTGCGAAATAAACCACTTAGATAACAAAGGTATGCAACACATAAGAGTCCCTCGCTTCTTCATAGTACGAGTGTGAAGAGAGTGTAGGATATCTCCAAGCAAGGTAGGAACTGGATTGCGTGTCAGAAATATCTTTATGGCGTGCACATCAATGAACTGATCAGGATTAGGGAATAATACCAAACCATAAATGAGTAAAGCTAATATGTCTTCGAAGGCTTGATAACTCATGGACTTCAAAAACATGCGAGCTTTTCCGAATAAGAACTTAGCGAGGAATCCTTTGACTCCACTTCTGGTTTCCCAATGACCATCAATATCAGACTTCTTAAGATGTAAAGCGGGAGCGATAACTTCTAATTTTGGAATTTCTTCCAAACCAGTGAACGGAATCTGATCTCGGATGGGGAGTCCAAGTATGTCAGCAAACTCTTCCATAGTAGGCACCAGCTGATAATCCGGGAAAGTAAAACAATGATGCTCGGGATCGAAGAATTGAAATAGTACACTCATCATTTCTTCATCAAAACCTGAAGTAACTAAACTGGGCAAGAGACCATGTCTTTCAGAGAATCGGGAACCTCCAGGAATCTCTAATACCAATTCTTTCAGTTCGGAAGGTATCTTCACAAAGTTAACTCGAATGGTGTTTCTAGTCTCCGTGACCTACAAAACAGAACAAAGATGAATTCCTTGGTCCTCGAATGGTTAGTCATGATGTTATGATGCTTATGATGTTCATGATGTCAAGTAGATAACAAACACAAACAAGTCACACAATTTTGCCTTAAGGTTAGGCTTGCATGTGGTCCGGGGGCGCGTACCCTCCCCACTGAAGTTTAGTCGGTTCAAACCTGTCCTATATACAGACCAGGTTCTAAGGAGCTCATATCATTGACCTTTCTCGAAGGCGCTTATCTCAGTTCGGCAATCGAATCGCCAACCGAAAAGGTCCTGAAAGTCCAGTCCATACGAGTGTAGCTTCGAGTATCAACCAACTTCAGTCGGAACCAAAGTCGGCCATCTCGCTACTTTCTAATAGGCCAAAGTCAAGTTCGACTAAGGTTCTAAGGGCAAATTAGTGCTTAATGACACCACGCGGCAGCCAAGCATTTCCTCAGGTCGGATCCCGAGGAACACCAGGACAAACCAATGTGTCACACTAACGATGGCCATCAGATCAACCACATCAGTATACGCTGTGCAGTCTCCTTGATCTCATGCCATATACCTAAGGTACTCAGATCCGGGTTAGGATCTTTCACACAACAGAATACCCAAAACAGCCCTGCAAAATTAAATCAAACAAAGCAAACAATAGAAAACATTTAAATGAATCCTAAACTTTTAAGGTAACCCCTCTTTTATCGAAAATTTATCCCCAGCAGAGTCGCCAGTTCTGTAATACGGTGAACTGACTTTTTAATCGATCGAAATGTCGCGGTAAGCAAGAGTCGCCACCGACTTTTATTTTATCCAAACAGATTCGGAAAGGCAAAAAGAAACAGAAAAAAAACCTTTTAAAAGAAATCTAAGTTCGGGGGGTAATTTATGCAAAGGGAAGGTGTAAGGCACCCTTTGCATCCATGGTTTTCCATGGGCTCTTAATTGCTTTGCTTGCTCGTTTGTTTAGAAAAAGTAGATGAAAGAGATAGGGACTTTAGCTCGTAAATGAGCGTAGCCCTTTTGAAAAATTATGAGAAAGAATATTAAAGATAGTTTGAGCATTGCAAGGCAATTAGGGGCAATTACCTTAAACTCAGATGATAGGTCTCTTTTTAGCCTTTCAGAATGAAAGGATCTATCCTTGCCATAAGAGGGCAGGAAGCCTTTCGTTTGGAGGTTGAAGGGTCATCGAAGCATCCTTTGCCATAAGACTGTCCCATGCCATAGAAGGGCAGGTATTCTAAGGCAAGGATCAGAATAAGCCATTTTCGTAGGCAGCCAGAAGATACCTCAGCCTTTTTCCGTAGGCAACATCCGAGGGTCGAGGTCATTTGTGTATCGAAGGCAGCATCATTAGGGTCGTGACCTTTTTATCGAGGCAACATGGCTGAGGTATCCTCGAATTCGAGGGACGAGGCTTATTCTGCAAAAACACAAAGGCAACAGGCAACAGGCAACAGGCAACAAGGCAACAGAGAGGTTACCCCAAAAGAGTGCGTGTGTGCAACAATCACGTGGTTAATTCAGTTATGTTATCTTGTAAATTAGTGATTCTAAATTCAATTCATGGTTGTCACTCCCTATGTTACTAACCACGCAATATAACAAACGCAATATAACAAATACGGGGAAGGGAAATTGCAACCAGCGGAGGAGAGGGGAATTGAAACCAGCGGGATATAAAAATAAAAGGCAACAGGTTTAACACAAGTAATAATTTGTAAATAGGGTTTAGGGTTACCAATACTCGTAGCTTTGGCAGTTGACAAACCCCTGAAAATTGGAAAAGACAGAATAAACAGAAAGGAGTGAGTGTATTATTTGTTCAGAGGCAACTAGGGTTAACCCTAAAAATAAACATAACAATACAGAAAAAGGGTAAAAGAAACTTAGCTTCGATTGATGAAGGTTGAGAATGGGAGGTAGATTGAAGCATTGACTCTGACCATCTGATAATTGAATAGAGAAATAAGAGGAAGTGAATGTAGAGGGATTTCATTGACAAGGGCACTAAACCCTGATAAAATAAAATTAAAAAGGTAAATAAATATTTAAATAAGAGAGGTTAGAACTTAGCTTTGAATTTGACGTGGCGCATAGTCGGAAGGCATTTGAAAAGTCAACCCTGAAAAAGAAATGCACCAAGAATTTTTTTAGTGTAGGACAATACTCTCGCAAACCCTGATTAAGTACAAGTTAACCCTGGTTAATAGAATAAATAAAACTCGAATTAATTAATTACTGGTTTTCAACCTAATTAATTAAATCAGAGAAAATAGGGTTTCGGTTAAATCCTCTAACCCTAATATGTATTTTTAATCATTTAATAAAAATCTTGATAATTAATTAAATTATCAACAATTAAATTAATTCATTTAAACAAATAAAAGACATTATTAATAATTGATATTAAATATTTATTATTGTTTTTATGAAAAAAAGGAGGAAAATTAGAACAAATTTTATGAAAAAGAGAAATATTGAAACAAATAATTTTTCCTTAAAAAAAACAATATGTAAATCAGAAAAATAAATAAGTTATAATTAAAAGTAAAAGAAAATTAGAAACAAACTCAGCTTGATCCAGTGTGGTGATCTCTGGGTGTCCACCATAGACTGGCATGCTCTGGGCCCTTCGATCTGGAGGGAGAAAGATCTGATGGTTGTATGATGAGGATGTATTATGGCCTTGCGTGTGTGGAACTCATGGGATCTGCAGTTGAAAATTGTGAGAAAAATAATGGCGAGAGTGGGAATCGATCCCACGTCTCTGCACTCAGTAATGAATGCGCCCTTGATCCACTGGGCTGCTTTCGTCACGCTGTTTACTGAATAACTAACCAATGTAATATACAAAACAAAATTCCCAGAATTTCAGCAAAGAAAGAAACGCGCGCCATGCATCTCTTCTTCTTCGTTCACCTTTTGGAAACACAGAGACATTAGGCAACATTTTTTTAGCGTGGCTATATGCTCCCATCGCTTGAACATGAACATCAACATCAAGAAACGCATAACAATATTCCAGACTAGCTATAAGGAACCTCGCGAACCTATTGAACCTATCAATTTGACGCGAAATCACCTCTAAACGAAATCCCTCTTTTAGAGAAACCGGAAACCTAACAATGGTGTCTCGTGACCCCTGCAACAAACCTTAAAACATACCATCCAGAAACAATCTATATGTACATATGAACAAGAATATGGCATTAAATCTTGTTTATGATGCGTGAATGATATAGTTTAAGACAAAGGAAAGTTTCTCAAACCGTGATGATGGTGAGCGTAAATTGGCTTGCTTCAAGTGATTGTAAGGATTGTAATACGTCCAGAAAGTTTCAGGGAATCGATTGATATTGTTTGTTTTCCTTGAATCGAACTAGAACTTCAATCCCTTCCTTGCTTTGATACACGGTTTTTTGGAGCTTTTTCACAGCTTTTTGAGTGCCCAATCCCTATCCTGGTCTGAACGTAACAAGTATATATATTGGACTGTTTTTAGGTTGAAATTTGGGCTTGGGTACCATGGCAAGGTGAATTGGAAATCTTTATCAAATGTTTCTAATTTAGTCACGATTTCATTCCAATCTTTTTAAATCATGTTCATACGATTTCGCTGAGCATATTTGGGCCTTTATGTACTATTAGAACCAAGCCTCATGTGTTGACTCATGTTTATTATTATTGTTATTTTTTGATGGATTTATTTAATATTCAAATGAAATAAAATTCAAGTAAATATAAATAAATATAGCACAAATGTAGAAGTGAGTTTAGAGGCCATTCTTTGGGTCATAGATGAGTTGGAAGTGGAAATCCTAAACCCATTGATCAATAAAACCAAAATTCATCACTTTGCAAGTAGGGATATTTTTTCTCAAAATTGCTCAACTTGTGCAAGTCATAACTCATTCAATATTTATCATATGGAGATGTTCTAGGACTTTTTGAAAAGCCCCAGATGTCTTCTATAAGCCACTTTGGAACATATTTCCCATTTGAGGATTTTGACAAAAAATCAGGAGTGATAGAATTGAGAATGTGTCTTGGAGCTTTATGTATTGATTTAATATTTGTATAAGAGAAATAGTATGGGCAAATTTTGGGGTATGACACCCACCATTTGGATCTCTCACACACCATGCGAATTGTCTTAAATGTCCCTGCTTGCGTAGATGTACCTCCGGAAAGCACCTTTTTTTTTTGTTTAACGTTGTTTTGTTCCATAGATGTACTTACGAAAGCTTCCGTAGATGCATCTATGAAGCATTTGATGTTATATTCGCGTCAGACTCTTCCTCTCCCCCATTCTTCAGTTTTCACAAACTCTCCAAACCTCCAAACCTCAAATATCAAACTTCACAAAACTTGTTTTCTTCCTCTCGAGTTCACGCGATAACGTCAATATCAACTATCATCACACTCTAACAACTTTCAAACTCAATTTAATCGGGTAAGTAATTGACTTTTTGAGTTATTTTAGAGTTTTTGTAATAGAGTTTGAATTCGATTTTTAGGTGTAGAAATGATTGGGTAGTTTTATAAATATAGTTTATAAACAATGTAGGTAGTGTTTGATGTGTAAAACAGACGATCAAGCCACCAAAATGGGGTTTTAACCCTCTGCAACAGTGACCAGACACCATTGTTGCATTTTAGAGGTTTCAAAACCTTCCCTAGATGCATCTACGGAAGAATAGAATGTTGGGTCAATCTGTAGATGCACCCACGGAAGAAACTCAGTTTTTTGAAACATAAGGTACTTCCATAGATGCATCTACGGAAGAGCAAATTTTTTCTTTCTTTTCTTGTTATAACTACATACTATCTAACTTGACTTTATTTGAATCACAATGCAAAAATTATGGCCGACCATCCAGGCCGCATCATACATGGGAGGACTGTTAAGGATAAGCACATATTATTCACATTAAAGAAGGTCAAAGCAAATATCAAGACATTCAAGTATAGACTAGACAAAATATATTGTATCATAATTGTATTTAAAATAGGATTTCTATTATAGGCAATTATAGACTAGACAATTATAGGCAATTAGTATACAGATCCTTATACTCTTATATATATGTACATCATTACAAGAATAATATAAAAAAAATTCCTTTTCTCATATGGTATCAGTTTTTCTCTGGTTAATCTCCCTTAGTTTGTGTTTATCATCCTGTTTCAATCCTTCTTCATCGACTAACTCAGTCACTCGCATCATCATGTCTGATGTTCCACCACCTTCACCAAACTCGTCGACCCATGATCAACCCGCCGATCCATGCGTCATCCATCATTTCGACAACCCTGCAACTGTCCTTGTTACACCTCTGCTAACGGTCGACAACTATGGTTCATGGAGCCGAGCCGTAACAATGGCACTTCGTGCCAGAAACAAATTCGGGTTTGTCGATGGAACCCTAACCTGTCCAAAGAAGGCCGATGATATCTCTAAGTGGCGCCGCTGCAACGATATGGTTGCAAGCTGGATTCTCAACTCGGTTTCAACCGAGATTCGCCCTAGCATTCTCTATGCTGAAACGGCAGCACAAATCTGGACCGATCTCAAGGATCGTTTCTCTCAGTCCAACGCTCCGAAAATCTATCAATTGAAACAATCTATCTCTGCCCTAAAACAAGAGGGCATGTCTGTATCTCTGTATTTTACTCAGTTGAAATCTCTCTGGGATGAACTCCATTCCATCGCACCTATCAATCCGTGCATCTGCGGTAATGCCAAGAGTATTATTGATCAACAAAATCAGGACCGGGCCATGGAATTTCTTCAGGGCGTCCATGACCGATTCTCGGCCGTCCGCAGCCAAATTCTCCTCATGGATCCTTTTCCTTCAATTCAGCGTATTTATAACATCGTACGCCAGGAAGAGAAACAACAAGAGATTAATTTTCGACCCCTCCCTGCTGAGGAATCCGCAGCGCTTCAAGCTTCTAAAGTGCAGTATCGCACTCAAGGCAAACGGCAGCGTCCGTACTGTGAGAATTGCAATAAGTATGGTCACACTATTGCTACTTGCTATCAGATTCATGGCTTTCCAAATAAGCCACCAAAGAAATCTGAACCATTCACATCTACTTCCGCTACTCAACTCTCAAGCGCACAATACCAAAAACTTCTATCTCTCTTAGCCAAAGAGGACACTATAGGATCATCTGTGAATTTAGCAGGTACCCCCCGCTTTTACTTGTGTCCCTTTTTCTTGGATTATTGATTCTGGCGCTTCAAATCACATATGCACATCTCTTTCTTATTTTTCTTCATATTCACCTGTTCATAAAAATATACTTGTTCAATTACCCGACGGCTCTCACGCGTCCGTGAAACACATCGGCAATATTCATTGCTCGCCGTCACTTACACTCACGAATGTTTATCACATTCCATGTTTCAAATATAATTTATTATCTCTTTCACAATTAACAAAATCAATACATTGTGATATTATTTTCTCATCCTCTGGTTGCATATTTCAGGACCGAGCAACGAAGAAGACGATTGGTCGGGGTAGTGCTCGGAATGGACTCTTCTATCTGAATGAAGAACCACCATTAAATAAAGATGACAAGGATCACTATTGCCTTGACCATCCATCAAGTTCTTTTTTTAGTTTTAAGCAATGTAATAAGGCTGACCTATGGCATTTACGCCTCGGTCACCCATCTATTTCCCGCTTTCAATTTATTGTTAAGAACTCTCCAAATATTAATGCGACTAAAATTTTTGTTTGTGACGTTTGTCCGCGTGCAAAACAATCACGTTTACCTTTTTCTTCAAGAACATCATATTCATCTCATTGTTTTGAGTTAATTCATGTTGATATTTGGGGTCCATTCTTTACTCCATCACACAATGGATGACGATATTTTTTAACAATTGTCGATGATTATTCACGATGTACTTGGTTATATCTCATGCAACATAAATCTGAAACCTTTACTACGCTAATTCATTTTTTAATCAAATCAATCGCCAATTCAACACTAAAATTAATAAAATTAATTCCGGCGATGGGGGTATCTTTCTTCCCCAACTTCAAGCTATTCGTTCCGACAATGGTTCGGAGTTTTTGTCCAAACAAATCCAAACATGGTTCCATGATCATGGCATTATTCATCAACGCAGCTGCGTTGCAACCCCTCAACAAAATGGTGTTGTGGAGCGCAAGCATCGTCATCTTCTCGACGTCGCAAGAGCATTACGTTTCCAAGCGAAATTACCCCTTTCCTTTTGGGGTGAATGCGTGCTCACTGCCGCTTATCTCATAAACAAACTTCCTACTCCCATCCTGAAATATAAATCTCCTCATCAAATTTTACTCGGTTCTCCTCCTTCATACTCATCACTACGTGTGTTTGGATGTCTCTGTTTTGCCAAAAATATGAACATTCAACACAAATTCGATGAACGAGCCAAACCTGGTATTTTTGTCGGTTACCCTTTTAATCAAAAAGGATACCGCATCTACGATATGCACACTCGCAAAATATATGTCTCTCGCGATGTTCAATTTTTTGAAACCATGTTTCCATATCACGACCTTCAAACTCTTTCCATCGCCAACGACATAAGCATCAACACTCAAATCCTTGATTATGAATTTGATGATTCCTCTTCCAACTTATCACCTGCATCAAATATCTCTCCTGGCATTAGTCATCATGATGACACAATTGTGCCCATTCCCACCCCTCAGGATGATAACTCATCGAATATTCCATCCAATATTCCATCCATTCCTGTAGAAACTCCCCAACAACATTCACCTACAGCGATCAATCCTGCAGAATGTCGTTATCCTCAACGTCTTCGTACTCCTTCCGTTCGCCTCACGGACCACGTATGTGACATTAATAATATCACATCACAGAGTGCCTTCCCATTAAAGAATTATTTCTCTTTATCCAATTTGAGCACTTTTCATCGAGCTCTTCTTGTTAACATCATTGAAAATAAAGAACCAACATCTTATTCTCAAGCTATCAAATCAGCTGAATGGCGTGACGCTATGGCTAAATAAATCCACGCCCTTGAATCCAACAACACTTGGGTTTTATCTCCTCTCCCGAATGGTAAAACCGCCATAGGTTGCAAATGGGTATACAAAATTAAATATCACTCTAATGGTACCGTTGAGCGATATAAGGCTCGTTTAGTCGCCAAAGGCTACAATCAAGTACATGGTATTGACTACCATGAAACATTCGCACCGGTTGCCAAACTTATCACGGTTCGACTCCTTCTCTCCATTGCTGCCATTAAAAACTGGCCGTTACATCAGCTTGATGTTAACAATGCTTTCCTCCAAGAAGACCTTAATGAAGAAGTTTACATGAAATTACCACCCGACTTCTCTCATAAAGGGAAATCATGTGTTTGCAAATTAAACAAATCCATCTATGGTCTCAAACAGGCATCCCGTCAATGGTTCTCAAAATTCTCCACCACCCTCATTCAAAAGGGTTTTCATCAATCCATCTCTGATTATAGTCTATTCACTTTCAAAAGTAATCACACGACTATATTTGTACTCGTTTATGTAGATGACATCATCATAACTGGAAATAATGAAGACGCTATCTCCGACATCAAGAAATTTCTCGCCCAGACCTTTTCCATCAAAGATCTTGGAAATCTTTCATACTTCTTAGGCATCGAAGTATCCCGTTCTAAAAAGGGAATATTCTTATGTCAAAGGAAATATACACGTGACATTTTATCCGACTCTGGTATGACTGGTTGCCGACCATCAGATTTTCCTATGGAGCAACACCTCCGTCTACGGCCCAATGAAGGAAGCCCTCTTCCTGATCCGACAATCTATCGTCGCCTCATTGGTCGTCTATTATATTTAACAGTGACACGGCCCGACATCCAATACGCTGTTAACACTCTCAGTCAATTCATGCAATCTCCATGTACAACTCATCTCGATGCGGCCACACGAGTTCTCCGATATCTTAAAGGGAGTGTCGGCAAAGGCTTATTTCTTTCGGCTGGACTACACAGCATGCACCTGTGCGGTGTGAACGAATGCATGTAGTATCACAGGTGTCTGATGGAGCTGGCATTTCAGTTGATGTACCTGCTACACCCGTTCCATCCGGCCTTCTCCATTCGTTCCTGTCAAGGGGCCTTCTCCATTCGTTCCATCTAAGAGGCCTTCTCCATCTACTACTTCATCACGGAGGCCTCGGGATGATGCTGAGGGTTCCTCACAGATGCCCTCCGCCTGCAGACGTCAACGGGGCAGCGCTTCTACTTCTATGCCTATGTCAGTGATGGTCGAGGCAGGATCTCCGGTTCCAGGCCTATCTGGTACTTGGCAGGTCCTGTAGATGCATCCCCGTTGACAGGATATATAGATCATTCAGCTAGGCATATTTGGGAGAGGGAGGTAAATTTTCTTTTGTTATTACTTATTATTTTTTTTATTCAATTTATGACTTTGGTTGAAGGTAACAGTGTTTTTTTTGAAAAATTTCAGGACAAGGATCCCCAGAGGTTCTATAACCACGACCGGAAGATTGACGCTCTCGCGCAGCCTGACGATTTGTGGTTCCCTGATGCACCCGTAACTTCTAGAATGAGGGACCTCTATCAAGTCGGCTTCCAGACAATCCATAATGGGATGCTGATGGCATTTGCAGAGAGGTTGCATCCAGAGACTTCGTCCTTTCATCTTCCTCACGGTGAGATTACCATTACTCTTGACGATATTGTATGCCTCCTGCATCTACCTATCAGAGTTATCCTCCTTAGTCACGGTAGGCTGGCGAAGGAGGAAGCGATGGAGATGTTGATTGAGGAGCTAGGGGTTAATCCTACTGACACACTTGAAGAGGTGGAGAGGACCCGCAAGGCGCACGTGAGGTTTCACTCTTTGCAACGAATATATGATGCAGAGCTTCTTGCGGCACGTGAGGCTGCTGGTGACGAGGCAGAGGCGGATATACATAGAGAGTAGGTGGTGAGATGTTACTTATTATATTTGATAGGCACCTGACTCTTTGTGGACACGAGCTCGACGTACACAGACGTTGTTTACCTGACGTACTTATCGGATATCGCACGTGTCCATGAGTAGAACTAGGCAGTGGCTACACTGGCGTACACCTACCACAGACTCAGAGAGGGTTGTATCCTTATACATTTTCTCAAAGTTTATTATATATTTGTGATAGTATGTTTGATCACCGTGTTTTTTTTCCAGGGTTGTATACTACAACACTTCCCTGACATTATTTCCTGGGGAGGGGTGTCGGGTTACACTAAGACCATGCCGCGTGCCAGAGCCTTCGCCCCCATCAGATGGAACCAGGTGGCAGATCTTTACAGGCGCTGTCTTGACCGCATAGCTGCTGCGGATGTCCACTACGACTGTTGCGCTGATCACCTTGAGACGATTCCGTTTGATGAGATCGTACTATATTATGGATGGTTGGCTGCCAGTTCGACCATCATTGTTCGTTTTCTTCCGGAGTACGTCAAGCGGCTATTCGGCTACCAGTAGACGATACCTCGCCACCCTTCTGACTCCGCTCCTATCGCCATGACTCGTCGACAACTAGATGAGGTCTTTGCATATTAGGAGCACCACATGGTTCATGTCGAGGCTCGCGCGACCACATCAGAGAGGGACTGGAGTTGCGTCGACGGGTACATCACCTGGTACTATAGAGTGTCACACTCATACATGCTTCCCACCACATTTAGATCACCGCCCAAACAAGCCCACAAGGAGAATTTTCGAACTCATCGGGCTCAAATGGACCACACTCAGGATGTTTTTCCTCGGTGTCGTGAGATAGCCGACATGGCGCGGGCAGACATTGCCGACGGTTTATTCCCTAAGGGGTCTGATGGCAGACGTCTAGTGGAGTGTATCATTAGGGTGGCAGATGAGACATATTTTTACAGTAGAAACCGGGCCAGGACAGGTGGGGCACTCGACGGTAGAGGCAGAGTAGCCAACAAACAGCGCGGTGGACGCAAAAGCGGAGGCGGGATCAGAGGCAAAGGAGAGACACAAGATGATGTCCGACACACAGTAGTGATGCATGTGTTTTATTTGATATATTTATTTTGATTTCATTTATGTAAGTTACTTTGACATATGTATTCGACATTATTGGCCGACGATTTATGCGATGTATTTTTTTGACGTTCTATTTACTATTACCTATCAATTGCATTACTTTAATTTACTGTAATTGGGTTTTTCATTGTTGTTATAAAAATTGTTTTTCGGAGTGAAATGTATGTCATTTGAAAATATAGCAGAGTATTCCGTAGGTGCATCTACGGAACACTTTATTTTAACACGTTTTGTAGATGCACCTATGAAAAGAAACAATTTTTAAAAAAATATATATACTTCCGAATATATATCTACGGAAACATGAGACATAATTGAAATTCCGTCAGGTTTGCAAGAGATTCTATCTAATTTAATTACCATTTATTAATTTAATTTCAAAATAATTTAATTAAAATTTCACAGCTTTCTTTGAAAGACTCAATCATAAGGAACACCAATTGCATTCAAATTCAAATTATAATAATTTTAGAGACAAAATCCTTTCTATTTAAATCAATTTTACAATTTAGAATGAATTCGAGAGGCTCCAAACTAGAACCAAACTAAATCAGACTTTCAAAATCGCGTTCTGTTAATTCCATCTAATTCCTCGCAACATTGTTGCTAGCTTTTCTCACAATCGCTTAGTGAACGCGCTTTCCTTGCGTCGAGAACAATCCTCAAACAACGCACAATTCAAAACCACTTAGGTTATAGTCACTCATGGATGATGAACATGAACCATTTTCAGCACTTCCATGGCTTTGGGTAACTGAAGCCCTAGCAGGTTTCAAAGAAATCCCCTTATCCACTTTACAAGGTTCCATCCATTATCCAATCCATTGATTTTCTTAATTTTAACTTTTTTTTTTTGATTTTCAGTTTGGATATATAAATTCATGATTGGTCTCTTTTGTAGGTTTGATTAATGAAGCACCTGTAAGGCGTGATGATTTTTGTGAAAATACAAAGCAATTGGTTGCTTTGAAGTGTTTGGAGGAACTTTATGCTTCGTTTTCTTCTTCAACATTGGATTCTACAGTTGAAATTGATTCTTCGCGAACTTGTGAAGATGTTCTTCAAGAAATATTGCGTGGGGTAAAATAATTTAAAATGTTCAATCTTCTTTCTCTGTTTGATTTATGGGAAAATTGCATGGACCGTTGTTAAAATATGTAAAAATGTCACTTAGTCTGGTCTATGTAGCACTGACACCTCTGAAAAAAAAGTGTGTCTTTGTCAGTGTCGGTGTTTAAAACCGACCGACACTTGTAATTATACCTTTAATTTATTCTCTTTTTTTTTTCAAATTATTACTAGTGTACTTGTGTTTCTGGTGTCCATGCTTCATAACTAGTTTTCAAATGACCGTTAACCTCCATTATTTGTTTTTTTAGTTTACATAAATGACAAGTATGTGTTTGTTTCCGCTTTCAATTGCTGTATCACTGTGCGTCCAGCAGATTCATAAATTCCCTGCTTAGTAAAATTTTAGTTAAAATGGCGTTGGGACATGAGAATTTAATCACAAACTCCAAACCAAACAAGCAATAAAATGTCACTCATGCTCCCTCTTGTCTTCAAATGACCTACCTTATTTGTGTTCATAGTTGACAATGTTTTAAACAAAAGTATGCTGCTGCAATATGCACCGCAGCGTCATAGTATTAGATGTCTCTGACTACAACATTCCACGATTTAGGCCCTATCTGACCGCCATAATCTGCTTTATTGAAGACTGTGATAACAAATTAAAAGCTTTCTATCATTTTCCTAACATATTTTTGTAACATAAAATTTTAAATGCCCTGCCTGCCTTTTCTTGTAAGCAGTAGCAATCGTGGGCCTTACCTGCAATCAGAGGTGTTTCATATGGATTCAGTTCATACTCCTGCAATGAGCAGTATTTTCTTTTTTTATGCAAAATATCATAGAGGGTTCCATTTAGCATGTAGCTATAACGAATTAGACCATAATCTTTTCCTCACCGGAAGGCTCTTATGCGGCCAATAATAATGTACCGAACACTTGGGTTTATTAGCCTCCATGAATTAGTTAAGAAGGGACAGAGAACTTTCATCACTAGTGATATGGACTCTGCTTAATTTTCTACTACTTCAAAACAAAATATAAACTAATCTAGTAACACCAAAACAACAAATATTAAGAATCCAAGAACTATCATCAAAATTGTAAATTTACTGACGCCTTTTTGAATATTCTCGCAGCTGTTGTGCTTCAAATTTTGAGGAAAAAAATTACTGATAAAGCAGAAGCTTGATTCAGCTCTATAGATCTGTTAGTTACAGTCTGCAGAGTTGTAATTAGAAAGCATATGTTTTTCGAGTAAAACTAAGTAGTGAAGAGCATGTTATTAGTCTTTTCAATTTTTAAGTCAATGTTTTCTACTGACTAAAACTTCAAGCAATTGCTTGATCTGGGACTGGGATTGATGCCACGATACTTCTGAGAAATTATGCTTGCATTGTTGTGTTAGAAGCGTTATATCATGTGTTTATTACCTTAGTTGATATAAGATGTAGGTGCTTTATTTACATGATGCATATATATCACCTTACTGTATTTATAATGTATTTACATCAAGTACTATGAATGCTCAAGGATGTGATTGAGTAATATCTCCTTAATTAGTAGCTAATTGATGTCTCTATTCAACTAAGAGATATATTAACATGTGACTTATTCTAACAGTTATGCTAATTGAGTTTGAGATAAAATCTTTTCTTTCTGGTTATATATAAATCAGGTGCCTTCATCAAATCTGAAAATTGCTGGAGCAGAGCTATTGAAATGGGATGTTAACCCATTTATCACACACAAAAGAGCTGACAATGTGAAATGTCACTTAGAGAAGGTGATGAGAGAGTCTTTTTTTCTTTTCTTTTTTTACCTTTTGAGAAATCTAGAAAGAAAAGTAGCTGCTTTGCCCTCTCCCTTTTGAAATTTGTATTGTCTCATTCACGTCTTTTATTTGGTTTGTGCTTCTCATCTTGCTGAATAGCTGAAAGAATCAATATTGGAAGGTACACTGCCACTTACTGATCACTTAAAAGAGAGGAGTGGATTATTCCAAACGAATCGGCCTCATACAGTATGTGTGAATGATGGTAAAAGCAATAATCATTCAGTGAAGGATGTTGGGAACTCCACTTATGCAGAAGACATGGGAGCAAAAGAAAACTCAGTGTCCTTAATATTAGAGGATGGCAACAAATCTTCGAAAGAAGATTTACCTAATAAAAAACGTTTGTCCTCTAAGAGGAATAGGGTTTACTCGGCTGATGAGCATTTAACAAGTTGCTTTAATGAAAAGCAGGCTTGTATAAATGAACGTGATGAACTCTTAAGTAAAAAAAGGATTAAACGTAGTGCATTGACAAATTTTGATTCCAAGAAAGAAAAGCAAGTTTCTCGTCTTGAAAAGGAAGTGTCAGAAAACTCGACTGAAAATGTTCTAATTTCTGAGAATGTAGGGCATCAAACCAAAAAGAAAAACAGGAAAGCTCTGAGTGATGGATCCTTAGAGGCTAGTCATAATAGGTGCTTTGCTTCAAATTTGTGTCTGTCAAGTGGTCAAAATGAAGCCTTTCATGCTGAATCAGATATTGCCTTTAAGGCAACTTTGACGCCTCAGCAGAAAACTTCTGGAGGTAAACCCCTGTCTGAACATGAACCAGATTTGCAACTTAAAGATTTAAATTGTTCCCAGCAGACTGCTAGTAGTGTTAAAGCTCAAGATGATACTGATAATGGCTGTGGGATAGAGATACCAGGTGATACAGTTGCGTACCAAGGTGAAAAGATTAATCTCGTAATGAAAAAGCACAAAAAGAGAAGTCTTGATACAAAGTGTAGCGAAGGTGGTCAATTACTGGTCTGTGAAGCGGTTACTGGCCCATTATTGGTTCCTGAAAGTTGTATTGGTATGACGACCAACATTTATCCTCAGCATACATCTGGAGTTGATCCTTGCCATAAATTTATAGATGAAACTAATGATACTGTAGATGTTGAACCCATTCGAACATATGATGGTAATGCAAATAAAATTCAGCATATGACTAATCAATCTCAAACCCAGCAGCAGGAGCCAAATGTTGCATCTTCAAATGCCTCTCGGAAGCCAGTTGCTAGTGACAAAGCTGTAGTTGATACTGTCAATGATTGTGGAGCAGAGTTATCAAATGATAGTGATGAGCATCACAACGAAAAGATTGATCTTGGAGCCAAAAAAGATGAATTCGTGAACTCCCAGCACACTTTTGGTCAAGATTTGCCAGCAATGACTGAATCGACCAGACAAAATCTTTGCATGAAGTGCAATAAAACTGGACAATTATTGGTTTGTAAAACTACCACTTGTTCTTTGACGGTGCATAAAAACTGCCTGGGTGCATCTGCTCAGTTGGATGCTAAGGGAAACTTTTTCTGCCCATTTTGTGCTTATTCTAACACTATTTCAGAATATCTTGAAGCCAAGAAAATAGCTTCATTGGCAAGGAAAGAATTAGCTATCTTCATTACTAAGGGTATAAGAAAAGAAGCTGTAGAACGTGTTCATAAATCAGGTAGACAAGAATGTACATTTTCAAGGAAGAGTTATAAGTGCGAGCATACTCCGTTAACAGTGAATGAAGAAAATAGAGAAGATCATGCTGGTGAGCATGCAAATAAAGTTGGTAATTTTCCTTTTGAAAGAAGTCAGCAACAAGTTCCTATTTTAGCAGTTCACTCGTCATCCTTCAGAGAAAAGGAAAATGTAAAAAATGGGTTAGCAGGTGATGTAAGAGAAGAGGATGACTGTGAAATGCTGAATGCAAAGAGCTTAACTGATGAAAGAGTTGAAGACAGAGAAATGGAAACTGATCATGTAGGTGGACATGGCAATGAAAAGATTTCTTGTAAGAAGCTAAAGATTGTGTGTGCTAATGAAAGTAATGAAGAAGTTCTACAGAATATGGCAGAGCACAGTATGGATGGAACAGTAGAGCCAGTTTGGGCTCACAATACTGTAAAGGATGAACTTTCTAAAGATGAATCCAAGAAGCGTATTATTTCTAGATACTCCATGAGATTTCGTATGCATGAAGTTCAGAAGTAAGTTCCTACACTTTCCTACCATATATGATAAATTGATAATTGAACTTATTAATTGAGCTGTTAAGGAGTTCTTCTTATCTGATCATGTGCAGTGTTTCAATGTTATTTGGTAAAAATATTTTGATGTTGGAAATTTTGACCCAATTTTCCAATAAATTATTGAAGATGAGTTTACTCAAAGTTTTTCAACTGCATAAATCACTTTAAGGGGGTGTTTGGCTCAAGGTTGGTTTTTCATTCCGGACTCAGAATGGTATGCATAGGAATCTATCAATTCTATATTTGGTTGACTTTGACCATTCATGGGAATGTTATGAACTATTTCTAGGAATCTTCCTTTTTGGGTTTGGACGGAATTACATATTTTCACTATTCTAAAATCATGCCGAATTACTAATCTAGCAAATCAAACTAGGAGGAAAATTGCATTGATGCACACACATCACAACAAAAACCCACAGGTTTTCTCAGTTGAATTCCCTTAATTTGGCCCTGCTTGGACTGGGTTCAACTCCCTTTATTACTCTACCTACGGAATCTTTCCCATTGAGTTTCAATTTTGACTCTTTAAACTTTTCAATTCTATTCTTCGACGAAGATTCTTACTCATTCTGTCAGTTCATGAGGTACCAAAAAGCTAACTCAATGCTCGGCATTGTATCTAATACACCATTATTTGGTCTATTACAAACACTTTTGATAGCCAAATGGAGGGAAATGCGGGAGCAAGATTCAGAAGGAGAGAGAAGGGAAAGAATGAATGGCCTGTTAATCTTTTTGTAGCTTTTCCCGGGTGCCGGGTGGATATATGAAGAAAGTTTGTGTGATCGGAGTGACCATTAATCTAAATCCGTTTTTAGTCATTTAACATGCTATTTTTCTTGAAAGCAACAAAGTCTTCAGGTAAAACAAAAACTACTCCAATGCTGGTAAATTGATCTCTAGGAATGATGTTGTGGAAATCCTAATTAAATATGGCTGCAGAAATTAGTTTTGGGCGGTAATACTTTTTTTCATATTTAAAATCAATGGTGAGAACGTGACGTCCCCAACTCAAGATTCCAGGGAATGCAAAAATAAATCAAATGCCCCCGTCATGGTAACAATTACTTTTGAAGGACTGGAACTATTACAGTCATTCTAATTTGATTGATATTTTGATTCACAGCAAAATCAAAGAAAGCCCTCAGATAAGACGGAAAAAAATCCCATGGACAGTTGAGGAGGAAGAGCTGATACAGGTATTACTTTTCTTCTCTTCATCACTTCTTTGAAGTAGTGACTTTCTAAGCACCCAATTGCATTATGAATCTAAGTGAACATCGTGCTTCATAAATGGATTCCTTTTGCTAGCCCAATTCTTTGATTTAGAAACTTCCTAAATCCTAATACTGCATTAGAAAGTTAAAGGATTTGGATCCTTATATGTGTTTCTTCCAGCTTAAGCTTTATGGCTCGATATCTAACAGTTACTTACGTTTTTTGTTGTTGTAACAATTGCCTGTTTTAACTGTGTAGGAAGGGGTCCAGAAGTTTGGCTCCCGCGACTCAAAACTACCATGGAAGAAAATTTTGGCATTCGGTTCTCACTTGTTTGAGAAGAATGACAGACTTCGTACTCCACAAGATTTAAAGGATAAATGGAAAAACATGTGCAAAGCACACTCAAAATTGAAATAAAAATCTTTATTGGAAGGCGATTTCATATTATTCAGGCAAGTCGGACTGCCTCAGTTCCCCGTTATATTCTTATTGGTTGCAAAGAGGTTGAGAGTTACAGTTAATGACCCTATTTAGCAGAAATTCTTGTTTGCTTCTCTTCTTGTCACTAATATTATCAGCATATCTGATGCATTTCTTCTTTTTCTTACCAGAAAATTTGGCTAGTGGTTCAGCTTGATCCATATACTAACATTGCAACTGATAAAAGAGAATCGTGGAAGTGATGTTAACATGCCATATTTATAAAAAGTTAAATAGCTTGACCATTTGATTGGTGTAAATATTCATAGAACTGGACCTTTTTGTAAAGGTATCAGAGAATAGTGGAATCTCGATCAAATCTATTTTCGGTTTGTTTTACCCAGATGTTTCGAGTAAATTGTTTTTTCAGTTACTATAAGTTTACATAGGTATACATATAGATTGAGAACGCATGCGGGTGATCAAGGTGAAATGTAGGACTTGAAAATGGAAATTGGCTATATATAGGAAGTTGACCATAAATATACACCATATTTCCATGTAACGTGTTCATCTAACTTGTTCTTCCATTGAATCGAAATTCGGTTCATCGACACGGTCTCTTGGAGGAAGGTAAGAGCATCTTCAATACATGTTGTTTAATGCATATGTAGAAGTTGTTAGTTCCGTACGTTTTTAGCGTGACATTCCCGTTGCTTAATTTTGTGTGAAAGTGTCATGTTTATCATTAAAAAACTATATATATATATATATATATATATATATATATATATATATATATATATATATATATATATATATATATATATATATATATATACACACGCGCACGTGCTTAGAGGTTGCTTATAATTAATTAGTTTAAGCAATCAAATTAATTAATTCTGACCAGGACATCAATGTCCTCTCATCCTAAATGTGTTTATGTCAACAGAAAATAAAATAGAGTGATACATTCACTCTCTTCAAAAAAGAAAAGAAAGAGTTTTGTTTTTTTGTTTTTGATTAGATTGATTTTCTTTCTGATTATTCTATCAGAAACGAAAATGGCAATTTCTTGTCCATCTTTATGGGGTGAATCACATTTTTAGGGGGACTTGGATCCTCTCCTTCAGTTTATTCTCTCCAACTATCTCCTTCACACTTATCTCTCTATCTCTCTCTAATATTTTCTCTCTCTTCTTCTTTTTATCATTTTTCTTAATACCATTAATTTAATTACACTTGCTTTTAGTGAAGGAGAGAAAAGGAGGGAAGGAGAGGATCCATGGTGTTTTTAGGGTGTGTTTTTAGGGTGTGTTTCGTTGGGGATAAATGGAGAGAAAGAGGAAATATTTAATAATTTATGTGTTTGGTTTAAATTCTAAGAGCATATGAGAGGTAGATGGAGGAGATCAAAATGCCTCCTGAGTCATTTTTTTCTATTTTAAACAAAAAATTTCATCTTTTTTATATTTATTGTATTTTTTATATCTTATTATTATTATTATTATTATTATATGTTTTAAGTTTTTTTTATTTTATTTTATATATTTTTATGTTACTTTTTCATTATTGTAATATCTTTGTTAGATTTTATTGTATTCGATAATTTCGTTAAAATTATATATTATTAACGTTGTGTTTTTATAAAATCTTTTGTAATGTTTTTAGATTGAATACTTTATATTAGATTAATATCATTTTACCCCGGTAATATTATTTTTTTGGATTACCTCTTTATTTTTTTTAGATTCCTCCCCTAAGTGTACAAATTAAACACTGAATTTGGAGGTAAATAAAAAAAAATATTATAGGGGTAACTTGTGCACTTAAGGGGCAAAAAACATAGATTTTAACGTTTCAAGGGGATGATCCAAAAAATTCTTTTACAGGGTTAAGCGAATTTCGTCTATCTTATAGGGAATATTGTATATTCACATATATTTCGTCAATAAATTTGTATTTAAATTATAAATTATAAATATCGTAAAATTTCAAGGATAAAAAAGTAAATTAGTTTTAAAATACCTCCCCCCTTTGTGAACCAAACATATTTGTAAATAAATTTTCTCCCCTCTCCTTCCCCCTTCATATTTTGAATCAAAAATATATGTAATTGAAATCTCTCCCCTCTCCTTTCCCCTCCTCTTCCCTCTTATAGGGAATATTGTATATTCACATATATTTCGTCAATAAATTTGTATTTAAATTATAAATTATAAATATCGTAAAATTTCAAGGATAAAAAAGTAAATTAGTTTTAAAATACCTCCCTTCCCTTTGTGAACCAAACATATTTGTAAATAAATTTTCTCCCCTCTCCTTCCCCCTTCATATTTTGAATCAAAAATATATGTAATTGAAATCTCTCCCCTCCTTTTCTCTCCCCTCTCCTTTCCCTTCCTCTTCCCTCTCCTTGATAAAAATTTCTCCCCTTCCCTCGATTGAACCAAACGGACCCTTAAAAACCCATAATTGTTCTTGAAAATTTTCGAAAAATGCATCTCCGAACGCACCATAAATCATTTTTGCCAAAGTTCAGTTCGAAGATGCATCTTTGAATATTTCTGAGGTGTATTTGATGGTGCACCTCTGAAAACATCCATGAACCCATTTTCCAAGCGTTTTTCAATGAGAATTATCATTTAATCATTCAGTGAAACTTTCAGAGATACATCTTTGAAAATGTCAAGCGGAAAATTGAATATATCACCTTGCATGATCATCTCTCCCATACTTTATTCATCCTCCATAACCTAAAATCTTTAAATAAAAACTTTCATTCTCAATCAACTTTTCGACTCCAAATCATCATTATTGTATTTTATCACATCAAAGAGAGTAAAAGACGATACAATTTAAGGTAAAATTCATTCATTTTATACCTCATTGCTTGGATTAATTTTGTTCTTGAGCTGGAAATATAAGATAAATCTCTGAATTTACCTGCTATATGTTTCGGAGATGCATATCTGAATTTGTTTGTTAGTGTAATTTTTTAACCGTTTTTCTTTTTGGTTCGAATTAGATATGGTACACCTCAATATGTTTCTCAAAGCTACTGTAAGTAATGATGCAAAATCTGATGAAGTGAAGAATGATGTTAAATCGGATGAGGTGTAGGATGATGTTAGACCAGTTGATGCCGAGATAGATGTTGGTCAACATTTTACAAATAAACAACTATTTACTGCTCGTGAACATATGCTTGAATTGGTCCGTATGGTGGCCAAGAAATTGGGGTTTAACATTATAATTGGAAGGTTTGACAATGGTTCTAACCAAAAAACAAGCATTTGTAACCATAAGATGCGAGAGAAGTGGCACGTATGTTCCAGCAATTCAGAAGTTGAAACGTGATAACACTGGATCAAGAAAATATTAGTGCCCGTTTAAACATAATTTCCACATACATTCACTGATATTACCAGCATAGCAGGAACATCCACCGCAACGAAAAACATGCAAAAATATGATTAGATATTTATCTCTCTCTCTCTCTCTCTCTATATATATATATATATATATATATATATATATATATATATATATATATATATATATATATATATATATATATATATATATATATATTGTTTACATTACTATTGCATATAGTTATTAAACTCTATTAAATTTCTAATTAATTCAAAATGGATGCACACTAGTTATTTTACAATTCGACAGTGTGAAATCCTAAGACACAAACGCAAAATCACTCGAGAAACACTTTTACATACACACACTTTATGTGAGAGGGAAAAAAGAATCATGTATGTTCACTCTGGTTGAATGATTTACTGCACTGCACTGATAATGGTAACATAATATAAGAACTTGACCTTCACCTTGTAATTCACTGCCTTTACTCTTCAGTTGGTGTTTACCACACACTGGTTAGGTAATCCAAACTTCTTGTTGTGGCGAACTTGTTTCCTCCAAGGGTCATTGTGTAACTTGTAATGCAAAACCTTGTTTGTTTTGATACCAAAAAAAATTTTAGTCAAAAAGTGAAATACAGCCTAACACACCAATAAATTGCATAGTAAACTACTTTCTGATTTGCAAGTAATGTTAATGACACAGCATCATGCTACTACTCTCTAGGCTTGAGAATCATGACATGTAGTGTTACATAAAATGTAATGAATCTTTTGTTATAATTGGACTAAGGGTAGTTTAATTCTATTTATATTTTATTATATATTCTCGTTGTAACCCTTATTTCATAAGTTCTTTCTCTTTTGCTACTCTAATTATATATTCTCTCTGTAACCCTTATTTCATAAGTTCTTTCTCTTTCTATACTCTATCATCTCTATCGTTAATAATTGCTACGAGATATAAGGTTTACGCTAAAAATTATTAACAATTTTAACATTGGCTTTTTTTTGAAAAAAAAAAACATCTAGCTGCTAATACCTAGCAAAGTGCAACATCAAATCTATAATAGTTTAAGGTGAATTCTTATCTACCCATCACAAAATGTTGGGTAAAGTTACCTTCAATGTAAAATTTCTTGGAAACAACAAAAAATTGTACTATTTTATAATTAATTAAATGTGTTAAAATTAAATGAAACCTTGTGATTGGTTGAAGGTACATTACCCAACTTTTTATGATGGGTAGAGAAGTTGTCCCCATAGTTTAAAGAAAATACATACTTGTATTAAAGTTGTGGTGACATCATCCTCTGTCAATTTTAAGAATTCAACTGCCCAATCATCAACATGTCCAAACACAGCTTTTTGCCTTTCAGCTTCAAGCAAAATAGAATCGCGATACAAGAATCTTTGCCAGATTTTCTGAACATTTGCTAGCTTCAAATTGATTTCTGTTTCATTGAACCCCTGCAAATCACAAACCATTCATACAATCTTCTTGCCTGAGATGACAACTAATGGATTTATATTGTATTATCAACTATGCAATCTAAAAAGAAAGGCAGGGGGGAGGGGGGAATGAGTACCCGAAGAATCTTTATCATGTTGGGAATTTCTTCTTCTGATATTCGAACGGCAAAGCTATCATAGTTGAGTACATTTTCATATGGTAAGAAAATCCCATCCTACAGAACAAAGAAACAAAACAGCAAAAGGTATACAGTTACCATCAATGATAATTTCAATTCAGTCATTTAGTAACAGATTAACAACATGAGGAAGATAGCTTCAATTAGCCTCTTTTATCACTAATCAATGGACATGATTCATACTTAGAGTACTTACAATAAGTAAAGCCACAAAACTATCAAGATGAAACACAAACTATTTCAAATTTTCTTGGTTGTGAAAAAGCTTGCTAGCAATAGAGTTAATGACTTTTAAATTGTTTGCTGCGAGAAAAATAATAATGTAAAAAAAAGGGGGAAATCCTATTACCTGAATTACCACAGGAATGCATCCTTGCAAAACACTGTCTTCCATTCGTCCACTCCAACCATCACCAGGAAGCACGCCACAGAAAACAGAACTTGATATATCTGCATGATAGTTATCAGAACGTACTGGGGTCATGATGACATCTTCTGCATGTTGTTTCCCTAGTTTTCCATCCTTGTTGGGGCTTGATCCAAACTCCTTTGCCAACTTCTGTCTTATACCCATACTATACCTGCATCATTTTTTAAACCAGGGTCTTCTATAACAGATGCAAAAAATATATCAACTTAGCAAGATCTAAAGTAAGACTTTAACTTTGTAACCTCAAGGGACATAGTTCAAATTTCTTCGGAGACAGTTGTAAAAATATCATTAATGCCACTATATTTAATAATAATTTTCCTCTTTTCAATTTTTTTATAAAGAAAAAAACCTCAGTTGACCAACAATACCCAAAAATGTTTGTTCAGAAAAAGTGAGGGAAGTTATGCCAATTTCATTCGAAACTTCAGACAACAGGATATCAAGGTTACTAACTAGAGACAATGAATATTCTTTAAACACAAAACCTCTATCATAATAAAACTATAGTTTTCTAGTAAACATACGAGTCTTCTGGTCTTCCTTGAGGGTAAGCTGGTCCCAAATTCCCATTGAAGAAAAACAGTGTCTTTCGCTTTTCTCGAGGCCTGAAAAAAATCATACCATGGTTGCATTCAATTTCGAGAACTACGTAAATAGAACAGTAACTTCAAGCATGACCAGGAAAAGCAACTAAAATCTGATACCGGGCCCAAAATTTTGAAGCCAACACATTAGCATCAGGAACTTTCCAAGCAGGAAGCACGAGATCTTTGTCAGGGTCAAAGCATGGATGAATGCCTCTCATATGAGTTGAAATCTCATCCCAGTTATCAGCCCAATAGGCTGTGGTTGAATGGTTATGTTTTGTATTTGTGTTTCCCCAATGTACTAACATCATGCTGTTCCATATTTCCTTAGGAGCATAACAAGCACCTTCATCCCATGAAAAAAACTGCCTTCACATACAAAAGCGGAGCTATTAGCATCTTCTACTTACAAGCAAATACAGTTAACTTTACTTCTTAGAAAACTCTTCAATACATAGGAAAAACAATTCTCCTAGTACATACCCAGATGTGGTCCCTTCCTGATGAGCGATTCCAATAAGGATATTGCTCAACAATGTGAGAATATGCACTCTTATAATATTCTAAAGTCAGCGAGCTCCTCAACCCCTTATGCCTCTGAACTTGTTCAAGAAAAAGTGAGAAACATTATAGGTATCCAACACTACAAAGATGTATCCAATTATATATTCCAAAACGGGATTTACAATCCAAGAACGACATAGTCTAAGCATTTATGAAAGTAAGAACAAACAGGTAACAAATGACTAGAAAGCAAATCCATGCACATCATAGCATTGCTAACATACACAGGCATGAAACAATACATCACAGATGCAGTCTATTTAATAGATGTCCCATATACAGTAACCAATGAGTCAATGAGCAGTGCACATTCTACAGATCTATTCCAGTAAATATAGCAGTTAATAAAATATACCTGCATACTCAAGTGAGGAGCATCGTCGGCCCGAGTTATGATGCATGAATCAAGGACAGGAACAAAGAAAAAATCTGCTTCTTCACCATTTAGTGTTCGATGTGGACTAGCTAACAAACTCTCATAAATTGCCATCTGCAGAGATGCAGGCATGGGGCATAAATATACTGCAGAAGAAGTAAAACTTTACCAGCTGAAGTGCTCCTAAAATAAAATTCATGGAATACCTGAGCTCCGTACAGGTGCTCCATCCATACGGTTGCATTATTGCCATCATAAATTCTATTTACACACTCTAACTTGAAATGACGTCCCTATAATAACCAAAAAGAATAAAATAAATAAAAAAATAGAAAAACCTAAAAACAAACTTATCAAATGTAATCATGAGAATTGACACTTGGAAAATCCTCACCTCCAATAGTAGGCTGTTGTACTCAGCAGGCAAATCGTAAAGATATATAAGAGGCCTTTTCTTTGCCACCACTGCATTAAGATTGATTATTTTTTCACTGGCATGAATATTGTCAGGAACGTCAAGCCGAGCAGGACGAAGCCAAGTAGGCCACTCTCTTATAGAAGATATCACAGATGGAGTGCTGCAATCTGCTCCATACCAGCCATTGTCACACTGAAAATATGCCTATATTCAATTTATCTATTGATACTGAGTGGAAATGAGCAGTGTTAAACCTCCGAAAATAAACAGCATGCAGCTTATCTACAGAAATCGAATGTAAACAGAATAGGACTTCTGTTGCACAGAATGAAAGTAGTTTCATTATATCCTACTGATGTTGTCCTTGAGAGACATCTGTCAGATTTAAAGCATTTCCTGGTAGTGTTATAGTTTGTTCATGTTCTGTTTTGGGTTCTTTCTGCTTCTTATGTCTTATTATTGGTTGAATGGTTTTGTATTCTTCTATTCTATATTTATTTTACGTTGTCCCAATTGAAGAATGTTAAAATTGGGGACTCGGGCAACTTATTAAATTGTTAAAGTTTCAGTTTAATTTAAAATTTTATTTATTAAGTAAAGCAACCTTTTAGAGTTGATGAATTAAGGGAGTTTACAAAAGTACCATGAGTTTGCATAGACTCTAGCGTTTGACATCCTGACTGATACCATAAATCATAAATGCACGCAAATTGAACAGTGCCTTTGGAAGGTATCCTCAGTTGTAAGCATATGTTATTTGTTTCAAGGTTTTTAATCCCTCATCAACCATCCATTTTTATCTTTTTCATTTCCTTTCTTCCAGGTTAATACTCCTCCATTTTCAGGTTATCTGATTTCTAATTAATGATATGTAGTCAGCAGCAATATTCAAGAGACGAGACTTTTTCATAATGAGCCTAAAACTTGAGAAAAAAAATACTTCGCTAAATAAGTTTAGATAGTAATTTGTTTACCACCAGTCAATCCTAGGGCTGCAAAGCAAAACAATAGATGGCTAAAAAAGTATTTATTCTTCTAGTAAACAATTGAAACACCAAACATAGGTGTGAGATTATTAAACAAAAGAATCACCTGACAAAATCCACCACGACACTGGCCATGTCCAGAGCACTGATTAATGCAAACAGATTGAACAGACACTTCACAGAATCGTCCCCAAAGACCATCATATTTGCAATCACATTCCTCTTTGAATTTTACCTTGCCAGCATATGCTCCGACTGGGTCTACATTACACCAACCTAGTATACTACTATTAGTTGTGAACACATCTTGATCAACTATTGTCCAATTCACTAATTTGGGACCACCAGGTTCAGAAGGTGGACTGAAACAGATTTAAGGTGTGTGACTTGAATTGGATATTGAGAAAAAATATTGGCGAATGAAACACGATACTAGTAATTCAACTTTACTTACTTAAATTGAAACCCACATGTCTCTGCCAATGGCCGAGATGGATATTTTGTTCCTTCTCCACAGAAGCACATTGCCCTTGTTTTGTCGCAGTTGGCTGGGCAAATTGATACAACCCATCGGCCAAATGGCTCCACTGGTGATCCTGGGAAGTTGCATTCTAACTCCAGTTTGTCGGTGCATCCATCCCCTGCCACCTCAGAAAATAATATGAATTTCCAAACCAAATAACAAATCATGTTTTGTTGCAATCATCGAACATATTCTGAAAATGGTAGCATAGCAACAAGTTATAAAATAATAGTTTTCTTCTTTGTCTTGTTTAAAAAATGTTTGTGTACCAGAAAAAAATCATTACATTATATAATCAAATCTGATATATCCTACAAGATTTAGGGAATTCAAAATTGTGAAAACAGATACGTCTGATTTAGCAACTCCCTTTTTGCACTCTCATCCCAACTTCCTTTCTAGCATAAAAAGTGAAAGCTTTGCTATGGATATGAAAAATTAAATTTAAAATTTGCTTCCCACTTATTAAGCACTAGAAGAATCTTACATTTAAATGTGTCACGGTTTTAAATCAAATATAAAAATAATAGTTCGAGACCCAAAAAAGGTAACATGTCAGCCATATTAGTTGGTGGAATTAATGTTGCAGTATCTAGCAAAACCTCCAAAGCACTAATCTAATAAAAACTCTTCATTAAAGAAAATGATTTTCGGTATGTTTGGGGTTTAAAAATACTCAGTACGTCCTTAGCATGTTTATTGTGCTTGATTTAGAAGTTACAAAAGAATGTGTGACTGTCAGTGTACTAATAAACTCTACAGTTCTGATCGCGGTATTAAGAGAGATGATAAATGATATGTGAAAGCTAGAAATACAAGTTTTAACAAATGAGTTATCTTCTACTATTTGCATCTTCTAATCAAGCATTATGTACCTAGTCAATAAAATGAATGTAGGAGGGAACAGAACTAACCAGCATAACCATGAAAGCATCGACATTGTCCCAACTCTCGATTACAAACTCCCAGACCACTGCAGTCATTTTTGCAGTCATTTCCACCTATTATCTGTAGCCAATCATGTTACAAAGCAGAGAAATTTTACTTCTGGTAACCACAAATTTACTCGATGCCAATAACAACCATAAAAGTTCAGCATAAATTTCTGAAATAACAACTTGGAAAATCACTTGTCTCACCTCAGAAACGTTGATTTCCTTTGTAACAGAATCACAACCTGCAAGCCACCGACCAATCTCATCCTTCCACGGCGCACCCTTATAAGCAACCGAACCATGCAAATCACCCGGGAACCGAATCTTCAAATCAATCAGAGGTTCATCCCAACCACGCTTACTTATCAACTCCACCGATGCATTACTCGAAACACAGGAATTCGAAGCTAGCTTAAAATAATCTAAAGACGGCGTCAACGGAAACAAAAACAAATGAACTACAGAAGCCAATGCCAAAACCGAAGCAATGGTTGCGGCAAGAGACCAAGAACACCTCCAGGTTTTCATGGAGAACAAATCTAACAGGTCTCTTGCCATTCGCAAAACCGAATCACTACAAAACAATAATCTTATCTATTTCATCAATCTCTCTTGACATCATAACCTGAAAACATCAAAAATCAACAATCAACAGTAAAATAACAGTATAGAGTATAGTATCTTCCTTACAATGACAGTAATCAGAATCACATAACCCTAACCATAACTATAACAAACAGTGATAATTTAGAACTACTATTACAAAACCCTAGTTAAGTATTGAAGAAAAGAATAAAAATAGAAATTGAATAAAAAAATGAAATAATGATAGATGATAATGTGAGTTCTGACATTAGCGTAGTGAAGACTCACATTTCACGGATCTGAATCGAAAACAGAGAACCTCATTCATTGAGCAATGTTGAATTGAAGAATAGTGTAATGAGAAGAAGATGGGTAATTTTTTGAGTTTGGGATATAAAAAATATCTAAAGGGAGGGTGATACTGATGATGATTTTGGTCAATGGTATGAGAAAACTTGCGTCATTTATTACTTTGTAGAAATCACGTTCAATTATATAGAGGGGAGGGGACCACTGAGTTGTAGATTCTGTTATAGTGTTACTATATGTAATAATAATGTAATAATAAATGTAACATTCTCTTCGCTGAGTTTGGGTTCTAAAATTAAGAACTTTGACGCCTCACCAAAAATGTAATGGCGCCGGCAGTTAATTATAGGTGCCGGCAGTTAATTATAGACATCGTTAATTTATTTAAAATATTTAACTTTTGATTTAATTTTTTTTAAGTGAATATATTTAAATAATTATGATGTAATGATGGTGTAAAAGTACATGACAATTAAACTCTTTTTATATTCAAACATATTTAATAATATTTACTATTAATTTTTTAATAATATTTAAATTTATTTAATTATTTAATTTTTTTTAAAATAGCATCCAAATACATTTAAATATCATTAAAATATGTTTGACTCCATAAAATAAAAATTTGATTTATGATTTATGATTTAAATGTAGTTTTCTAATAAAATAGAAATCTATCAAAATATTATTAAAATTTTGAAAAAAAAAATTATTAAAAATGTATAAACATTAAATATTCAAATTTATTTAAATATGTAATTTTTTATAAGAATATTCAAGCATATTTGATATTTTTTAATAATATTCAAACATATTTGAATTTTTTTAAAGTACAAATTGGTCCGCTGGGAACTTTTGGGTCGACTTTATCAACCTCGTCCAGCTCTGAGTCGACCACATCAATCCCGGCCAACAATCAAAGAAAGCTCTCACTCCTTCTAGAATATTTCTAATACGCGAAGATTATCATTCTAACCATCACCAAATATCTTAGTTGCAAATGCATCCAACGACTCTCTACAATTCACTCTTAATTAATAGTGAGTTAGTTATTTCTTCTCTGCCGTATAGAAAGAATGCGCCAAATTCAGGTAAAAAATTTCAAACTCAATTTGAATTCAATCTTCTTCCTTGCAGGTCTACCCAGTCCACTACATCGTAATCTATGATCTGTCATCACCGATGTTCATCTTCTCATTTTTTGTTCCAGAACAAAACAGTGACGTTGTTTGTGAGAATCGACTGATGATTCCTACATTTTCCACGAATTCATATTCATTCTGCAACTTTCCCAGTTCGTAACTTCCTCATATCATCAGAGCAATTATCAATCAAATGCAACAATCTATCGTGTTTTGATTCGGCTTAGCACTATCTCATCATCCTTTCATCAGATTTACATGTTCTTAATTCTTACTTTCATTGGTGATGGTTGGATCTAAGGCTACCATATTGGTTGATGAGCGAGAAGTTGTCGCTAATGCTTTAGCAGCAACTAATCAATTGTCTCTTCCTCTGTCATAAAACACTGTAGATTCTAAAGCGGTAGTTTCGCTACATCGAGATCTAGTTCAGGCTTTACAATTGGTTAGATCTATTTAAGTTAATGTGGGAGATACTCGTGTTTCACTTCTGGCTACGCAACATGAACCTTTGTCTTGCCTCCATACTCTTCAAGCAAACTTCAGTATGGTATATGCTAACGAACTGTTGAACAACATGTTTAACATTGTTCGACAACAAAACTCACACGCTCTTGAATAAGACTTCAATGCCTCAAAGAAATTATTTGCATTGCTTCCTCTCGCAAAAATACAGTTCAAGAAGTTGATTCAAGGAAAGACTTGTGTTGCCATCACAGAACCAGTCAGGGCAAAAGAGACAAGGCTCCTCAGTCGGAGGATTAGTGTAAAAGCAAGAAGCATAAGACTCTTCCTCCAAGTTGTAGAGGGGACTAGGGCAATCATGCTCCCTCCCCAGTTCATGCGGGAATTTACCCGAAAATGTGCATTAGAAGCACCCATTATTAATAAGAATACTAGAGAGCAAGATCCCAAAGTCTATGGAGAAGTCGTCAAGCTGAGCGATTGTGACGGAAAAGGAGATCTCGACGAGCACATGTAACTTATGGATGACTAACTGAGTTACTTCAACATTGATGATGCGTCCAAGTGCAATTTGTTTGTGCTAACCCTCATTAGGCTGGCTCGGTTATAGTTCAACAGCCTACCGACGAATGTTTTGATTCTTGGACATGGTTTCATAAGAGATTTTATGCGCAATTCACAGCCCAAAAGCAACGACATCTAACTGAAGGTGCCCTAGTGGGATCATACAGGGGAAGAAGGAAATTTTGTGATCGTATATAGATTGATTAACACATGTCTCTATTAAGGTAGAAGGAGCCCATGAATCCCTTTAGTGTCTGATCTTCGAGAACGGTCTTTTAAGAGACCACCCTTTTCAAGAAATGTTAGGAAAGAATAAGGTAAAATTCATCTAGGAAATGTCAACCATGGTCAAACCTTACATGGTCCTAGAAGAAAAAGTTATCCACATGTTTTGATAACCCTGCTTCTATCGAATCTCATTCTAGTCGCCCTACTAGAAAAGAATCTCACAGGCGTTGGGATGACTCTAATTGGGGAAAGTACGGCAAGCACACCCCCCTGGATGTCTCACGTGGGAAATCTATCAAGGTTGTGTAAACAGTGAATTTCAGAAAGCAGGAATCTGATCCCCCCTTACCCCGTCAGAGAAACATCTTAGACGGGCAAATCAAAAAATTGTTGCTTCTACAAAAGTCACAACCAGAACACTAATGATTGTGTCTAGTTGAAAGATGTCATCAAATATTTGATAAAGAGGGGTCGACTAGCTGAAAATTTCAAGAGAGGCAAGTGGGGTAGAAAGGAGTCACCTAAAGGTAAATTTCCCTGGAAGACCGAGGCGGCTGAGGCAAGTAAAGGAAAGCGCCCTTACATCGCCTCCATAACTAAAGGAACACCCAGGACAAACCTCGCATTAAAAAACACCATGAAGACAAAAATCGCAGAGATGATGGTTGTCTATCGCAAGGAAGGGAGCACATTTGCAAAAGTTTCAGACCATCCTATGTTTAGATTTTAGGACTTAAAGAAGGTCCGAGGTATTCCCAACTAAATATTTACCCTTTTAATCATTGCTACAGTTAGGCAATTTAAAGTGTCTCGGATCCTTATTGACTATGGAAACTCCTTGACATCATATACACAAAGCTATTTCAGAAAATAGGACTTTACTGGAGCAGTTTGCTGCGATACGAAGGCCCCGACCTCTAGGAATTCAACGAAACCACTACCCATCCCTAGGGATATGTGGAAGTGGTGGTTTCTGTTAGCAATGGAATAGACATTCGAGTAGTAAATTCTCAATTTATTGTTGTTCCTTGGAGGAGGGTTTACACGTGTATCTTGGGACGACGCTTTACAACCATGTTGGATTTTGTTGCCTCGCCGTTCCACCACAAGCTTAAGTACCACGATCTATAGTGAGAACCGACAACCATCAATAACGACCTAAAGGGGGCAAAGAGGATATACCAGGATCTCCAAAGGATCAGGGAGAAGGCGTAACCATGGAGCTCAACTAGAAGGGAATTCGTCCTCCAAAATTTTGTTGACCACACCTGAAAAGAGAAAATGAATAAGCGACTGCTGGCCCGCCTACACCTGGTTATGGTTCTTATTCGTTAATCATATGAAATATTATGCTTGAACATTTATCGTTTGTATGAATATATACCTACTAATGATGAAATAAAAGTAATGTTTTCTTAAATACTCTTTTCTATATGACTATGCATAGCAACACGAAAATCATGGTGCGACAAAAGTTATCGATGCCCGACACACATCAAGTTAGAGGTATTGTCAAAGACACTTTGTATGTCCAACTAAAGCAATCAATCCGCCTCATAGAGTCATGGGTGCTATCAAAGATGCTTTGTACATTAAGCTAAAATAATCAATCCCCATATAAAGTCAGGGGTGATGTAGGAGACACTAAGTACATCCAACTAAAGCAATCAACCCCCCACATAAAGTCAAGGGTGTTGACAGAGACGCTTTGAACGTAGTCTGATGGATAATTTACTAGCAAGTGTATTAGTGTTGTTATTGAAGTAATAAAAATAAATTCGTCTCCACAAGGATTGCGAACTTAAAACAAGGTAGTTGTGCAATGTAATTAAAAACAATAAATGGGGGGGGGGGGGTAGGTTCTTTGGGTGAAAATGCAAGAGATTATTTTTTATGAAGATAAAGAATCATGTCTTATTATCAGAATTCCCTATTTTAACTAGATTTATGAAACATGCGTTAACAGACATGCAATGAATACAGAGTTACACGACATACTAACTCTACCACTACACCCACTCCCCTGGTGTGTAGCTCACTAACCTAAGCCTTATTTCTCCGATCCCTCAGACCAATTGTAACGTCAAACTAGGCAACATAACTTGTGAATCTTTAAGTCAAAATTCCTAATTATATTATCCCTAGTCGATTAGCTAATTTAACAATTAAAGTATGTCATATTAATAGCCATTGGGATAGTAGTCATTACTTATTAGGATCAAATTGAATGTTGTAACAAACAATAGGCAATGAGCACAAAATACAAAATAAATAACTGAATAATAATAAAGAGTCAAAGCAATTACATTAACATAATTTGATCATATGTCCCAATCAAATAGAAACAGATTCGTCATCAAATAAGACTTAACATAAGAGGAATCTAGCTACTCATGTTGAAATAATCATGCAAATCCTTGTTTAGCTAGTCATGTTGAAGCAATTACTTGTTTATCTATTTAACTTCTCACAAATCCTAAATAAGTCATGATAGGGAAAATGGGAAGTTACCTATTTATCTTCATGGTTTTCCATTAGGCATATATTGGCTTCTTCATCTGAAGAGTCCACGTCATTGTCATCTCAAGTGGTGTAAGCTTTTTTCTCTTCCTTCTAAGGTTTCTTTGCCTTTTTCTTATTTTGATATTCTTGCTAATTTTGGGGGTGTTGTAGTGTAAATAGAAAGTGCAATATTATCTTACTCACAGACACTGATTGTGTTTTAAAGTTTGTTCAATAGTTTTAGGATTCTAAGCAAAGGGTTGTTTAAAGTTGTTTGGTTGCAAAAATTAAGTTACAGAAAATAAATTGAGATTTCAGTGTTAACGATGAGAAAACTTCTTGGCATTACTATAAAAACACATCTAACGTTGGACTCGAAATGCGTTTGACCTCGGCTACGGAAGCGAGGTATTGATGGGCTTCATGAAAAGCTATCCCTTATCATCTCGGATATTAAAAAGCCGAGGGGTAAATTTAACTACACGTGAGTTCGATTCCTAGCTTTAGCATTTTTATTATTTTCAGAACTGGATGGCGCTTGACCAATATTAACACTCAATATTTTGAAGAACTGAGGTAATAGATCAATGTTCTTAACAACAACAATAATGGAGAACAACAACAAGAACAAGAACAACAGTAATAGAGAATAACGACAACAACAAAAACAACAAGAACACCAGTAATGGACAACAACAACAACAACAACAATAACAATAATAATGAAGAACAACAAGAACAACAAGAACGACAGCAATGGAGAACAACAACAATATGAAAAACAGTAATGAAGAACAAGAACAACATGAGAGAGCATTCACCTTTTCAGCATTTTTATTATAATATTTAATATTTCTATTAAAAAAATTTATGTAAGTAAAAAACACAATATTTTTCGTTTGTAACTTAAGTAGAAGATTTTTTTATATATTAAAATATTTAAATCAGTCATAATAATTGTTTATTGTTTAATAATATATGATATTTTATTCATCAATAATCAAATCACAAAATTTTATTAGCTAATTAAAAATAATAGTCCACCATAAATCTCCATAAAGAGTAGTGAACAACTGTAATAAATAATGAATAACATAATTAATAATAATAATTCTGAACAATGGAATAATTAATGCAATATTTAATTGATTTAAAACGTAAAATATATAAATTATATGTAGTACTTTAATTTTTAAAAAATATAATATATGAAAAGATATCTTTATTATATATAATTCATAAGTAGTTTTCTCCCTTTTGAAATTGTAAATATTTGTTGTAAACATATAATTATTATTAAATTTATCTTTTAATTATATGAATATGTTGTATTTGTCCCTTTAAGCCATCAAATAAAGAAAATGCAATGATCATAATTAAGTGACCATTAAAAGAATAAATCAAGTTAGATATTACTCATATTAGGAAGAAGATTATGGAGTCTCATGAAGAAATTGATGATAGAAGAAGGGTATTTGAATTTGTTTGCAGAATAATTAAAGTGTAGGAGAGAGAAGAGGTTAAATGAAATAATTTGATAGCAGAAGAGTGGTTGAAAATTGCAGTATGACATTGGGAAGGAGAAAAGAAAAGATGATGAAAATCTACAGGTGATTAGACAAATGAATAGATTTAAAAAGATTTGATCTATAGAAAACAAAAATAGAAATAATATAATAAAAATAAAGGCAATAAATAAGGTAAATAAAAAATAATCAAAATCAAAATTTTCAAACCATTTTAAAAACAACAACAAAAAAAATATTATTTTAGAAAGAAAAAAAGTTTAAAAAATAATTAAAAAATGAAATCTAAAAAATTGAAATTTTTTAACTAATAGAAAATAGGAATAAATCTAAAACCAAAAAATTTAAAATATTCTCATCCAAGATCTCTCTGATAGCCCAAATTTCTTGCTAATACACACATACACTAATCATGTATTTTCCAAAAAAAAAAAACTAATCTATATATCTCGTTGTAATATTTTTATAAAAAATAAAATATTATCAATAAGAACAGACTAATGATCTTTTTTGGCATTACTTCGTTATTTCACCTCCCCATATGTCTCAAAATACTTCCTGAGACATTCCTCATCCGTGTCCCACGATATTCCTCCCATGAAGAGCTTGCCGAGATCCGATTCCTTCTGTTCAATTACCAATCACAACCAACCATCAATCACTGAATTCAATATCAAGATTCAACAAACACTCACTTTAACTCATAATTCTCATTCAGTTCAAACACTCACATTGTAATTCTGTTAAAACAATTCATGGTTACTACACATAGTGTGTCAGTCTTATCAAGTATAGAGGTAAACCTAACATAACTCATGATATAGAGTCATATACTGAAATCATAATGGAGTTGTTTCTCTACCAATAATAGCTTTGGTAAGCTTATTTTTCAAATGAAAAACTGACAAACATGTGACTGATATATATTCTTAGTAAATTTGATAGAGCAAACCTTACCGTTTTAAGAGTGGAGCAATCTGTCTACAGTGTGCAAGTACTTCCTCAAAACCATGACATACTTTATTTTCATGATAAAAACTGAAATCAACAAAACATAAAACATATCAATATTACAGAGTCAGAAAAAAGATACTCATTATCACCAAACACAAAACATGGTATCAAATTATCTTCATCAAAAGGAGATGGTGCACGACAGAAGTCTACAATCTGGTCATAAGTAACTATCCCCATTCATGTAATCCAAATTACACACTATTTATTTTATCTGATAGATCGGAACATTCACAGCCAAAAAAATGAAACAACCATAAAAACGAAAACTGGAAAAGCAATTCAAATCTGATAGATCGGAACATTCCTTTTAGAAACCCAGAGATCAAAACTAAAGAACCTGGAAAACAAAACAAAAAGTGAAGTTAAAAATCAAATCGATCTTCTTTGATATCACAGATCTGAAAAACATCACTGATCTTTTTCACATATAGATCGAAACATTCACTAATCAATAAACACCATAACTATAAAAAACCAGTAAAAATCACATCTTTCTCATGGAAGTAACACTAATAGATTGAAACATTCGTGTCGTTGATGTCGCAATCTCGAACCGCCACCTTCCACAACTCCGTTGATGTCGCAAACTCGCTCGAAGGGTCTGGCCATGAGAGAGACGGATGAAGATTTTTTGTGGAAGTAAATAAATGAGAGCCGATTTAAAAAAGGGTTTAGTTTGAGGAAGGAAAAGAAAAGGAGTCAGGCTGGAAGAAAAAAATAAGAAATGGGTTCTGTTTAGCGGATTTAGGGTTTAGTTTGAAAAGGGTTCTGTGTAAGAAAGAATAAGAAATAAGAAAGAATAAGAATGTAGGAAGAAATAAGAAAGCTGAATTTTGGAAGCTGAGACGTGAGGTAGGCCACGTGGATAGGCTAAATGGCAAGAAGGACATATTTGGTATTTCCAGACCATTTAACTTTCTTATATTGTAGATTTTCACCCATATATTAATATGTTTAGGTTAAAGGTAGTGCACTATTGTAGATTTTCACCCATATATTAATATGTTGAGATATTGTAGATTTTCACCCATATATTAATATGTTGAGATTTTACACTGTCATCTAATAGAAACAAATCGTTTTGCCATGTCATATAATTTTTTTTAAAATTACAGTCTGACTTGTCCTGATTCATGGTCGTGATTGGTTGACAGTGTAAAACTTTTTTACTTTTTTACACTGTCAGTGCATCACTCATTTTCTCTAATATGTTTATTTTATTAAAAAAAACACTATTTATAAAAACTTATGTTTGTTTCATGGATCGAACAGACCAAACCCAGTTTCATAAAATTTTAATTCAACCACTGCACTACATTTTTGAGTGACGACTCTAAACAAAAAGTATTTATATATACTTTGACTTCAAAAGCATAAAAGCCAAGACCTAAACTTTGAGACCTATTTTTTTTTCGAGAAACCGCCTACTTTCTCCTCCACTGGCGTTCGAAACTCATCTCATCGCCGTCGTGTTACAGTGAGGTACTGAAATATTTTTAGTTGATGCATTTCATTATCCATTTTTGTTTTCGATTTCTTACCGTTTGTTCTTCCCGTTTCTCTGCAGGTTGGCAGCATCCAGCCTTTCCTTGTATTGCACGCGGCCGCCGGTTGCATTGTGGTGGCTAAGTTGCCAAATTACAGTTCGTTTCTTCTAACTAGGGTTTACACTCTCTTCTTTCTCTTGTTCTCATGGCATTGGACAAAGAAAAGCTCCAAGAAGAATCCGTAATCCGTCGTTTCTACCAGATTATTCTTAGTTGGAATTACGTTACTCTTCTGAAACATAAACACAATGCAAAAACTAAGCCTCCCAAACTCATGAAGGTGAAAGACAGATACAAAGATGTTGACGATTATATTTCTACCTACGAGCCACTCATTTTCGAAGAAGCTAAATCTCAAATCACCCAAGGGAAAGAGGACGAAGAAGAAGGTACTACTTTTCTTCTTCTACTGCATACTATTTTAACCCTAGGTGAAGAGTTTTTTTTGATTTTGTTGATTGCAGGTGTTGATTGGATGTTTGGGGTGGTAAAGAGTTACACTGAGTCAGATGAATTTCATTTTCTAGAAATTCCTTGTGAATTGGAAGAGGGAGAATCAATTTCACAGAATGATCTCTTACTGATTTCAAATGAAAAGGTACTAGTGGTTTTTGGACTTTGCATGTTCTTCTATCATGCACATATGTACTGGATTTTGCACTCAAACTGACATTTTTTTCTGCATTTTATCGGTCAATGATAAATACTTGGAAGTATGTGGGTGACACAAATACGCACGCATTTGCTTTGGTGGAAAACGTGCGGAGATATTCTGAAGCAAAACTTCTTCGAGTCAGACTCTATCTAGCTGGAGAATTCCCACGTTATAATACAAAAAATATGAGAACTTCCCCAAGGCTGGAAAAAATGCAGTCTTATATATGTGAGACAGAGAGGCAATTGCATTTTTTAAAGGTAACTTGCTTTAAGTATTATATTTGTACTCTCTCAGGATTTATAAAATATTCGATTGTTTCTCAATTGGTACTGTCGTAAGTTCTTGTTGAGGCACGTGGTATTCTCTGACCTAGGAAATGTGGTATTCTCTGACCTAGGAAATGTGGTAGCACCTGTCCTTTCCCCCTGAAATATTGTCAGAATAAATTTAGCATTAGCATTTTTCAAGTGTTTGTGTTAAGAACATTAAATTAGAGATGGTTTGAACATCAATTTTCCTCAACCTAATACCCCTTAATTTACAAGCCATTAAAAGGGATGATATCAGTTTTCCTCTATCGAGCCACTTGGGTCACGGTCCACTCCAGATGTCCACCCTGGACGTTAATGGAGTGTGTTAAGAGTCCCACATTAGATGTGTTTTCTTATTAGAAAATAATCTTATGAATGATTTTGCAGATGTGCAATTTATCTACCATTGCTCGTGAGTATGTGGCTATACAAACAATAAGCATTCTCCCTTTCAAGGATTTAATATTAAATGCTGCTGGAGAGGATTTTGGTACAGATACTGAGGGATGGAAAATCCCATCAGCTTTGAAGGAATATGTTGAAGGTAGTTTCAATCAATATCAACGTCAGGCTATAACAGTAAGTTTTTTACTCTAGAAGTTGAATGCATTAAACAAAACGTGTAATTATCCATTTGTTTTTTATTTGTATTTTTCAAAGCAATGCAAGGCTGTTCCGATGTGTCATTGTTAGTGACTTTATATTGTTTGGAAACAATAAATGGGAGTGCCTGGAGATTAATTAAAATAGCATATTGTCAAGTTGGGATATGAGATTTAATTAACGGATGTTATGCTTAAAACATTGATATATAACTTCATGTGCATTAACGAGAATAAATAATCATAGTCTTATATTATTCCTTTTGGAATTTTGCTTATACTTTCAACATGTTTCTTGTCACCTGTTTTCTTTCTTCTGTAAATGTTCAAAATTTCGCTGGCACTTGTCACTTTAAAAGGCTTTGAGCCATTGACTTGCTTGCAGTGTAGATTTCTTATAAAAGCTCATGTACCATTTTGTTTATTCCACAGTAACTTTTTTATTTTCATGTTGCAGGCTGGTCTATCATCAAAAGCCTTTGTCCTGATACAGGTTTGTCTGTGTGTGTACCTTGTTTCTGTAGTGAAACTCTTTTAATATTTTTGCATGATAATTGTAAGGCTTCTGTCTTCATTTATCAAAGTCACTCTTTTCAAAAAGCTAATAATTGTATCAAACCAACTCATTTTAGGGGCCTCCGGGTACTGGAAAGACTCAGACCATACTTGGGATTCTAAGTACCATTTTACATGCAACTCCAACAAGAGTACATTCAAAGTAAGTATAATATCTATATATTTCTTTGGTCTTTTACTATTAATAATTATGCTTCTGGCTTCTATTGTTATCTTGTCTTGAGCTAGATGTTATCTTAAGAGAATTTCTAGTAGAGGAGAACTTTTGAAGCAGTTTCTCCTCTATAAAGCATGCCTCATGTATCTTTGCCTTATATTTCTTTATGTTTTATATTTATTCTATTTACTTTTAGGAGTGGGACCTATGAGCTAAAGCATGGGCTGCAATTACCTATTGAGGAGAAGTAAGTTTAGCTTTGACAATATCTGCACTTTATTTACTCAAGAAAACTTAGCTTTCATGGAATTTGGTTTTCTCATGTGATTTTATTTCTGAATGCATTGCTCTTTTTATTTTCATTTTGAGACATTTTAAAAACAATTTGTATTCTATGGATGATACTATCAAATTGCCCTTCTATTTTCATTCTTGGTTTCCTGTCGTTTCTTGTGTTATACATGTTAGCTTTGTGGCTGTACTATCTTCCAGCCATTTATTTACATAATAAACTATTTTATGTAAATATCAACACGTATATTTTATCTTTCAAAAGGTTTTCTTACAATTTTTCTACTGTATTTTCTCTTGGCAGACGTAGACATTGGAAATTGGCATCTCCATGGTTACATAGCGTTAATCCAAGGGACAGTCTGATGCCAAAAGACGGCGATGATGGTTTTTTCCCAACTACTGGAAATGAATTAGTAAGTAGTTTTCATCAGTTAAGTTTCTTGGTTTTACAGAATAATGTCTAATTTTCACGAATTTGATCAGAAACCTGAAGCTATTACTTCAACTCGTAAGTATCGCGTAAGAGTTCTAGTCTGTGCCCCATCAAATTCTGCTCTTGATGAGATTGTGTTGCGGGTTCTCAGTGGAGGTATGAAGTGTCACTTGCCTTTCTTGTTATCTTTTTATATGAAGCAACAATAGCCACACATAAGTTCAGCTTCTTCTCACATAGTATCTTGTTTTATGTCAATGTTTTCATTAAGTGGAAAATGTTATTCTTTTATCGTGCCTTCACTTGCATGAGTTGGCAATGCTACTGTTCAAATAGCACCTAGTATTTGACAGTTAGTCAACTGAAAGTAATTCTACATTGAAATGTAATGCCGAACGTTCTGAGACTTGCACAAAAGAAATGATGATATATTTTAAAAAGCAAAGACAAGAATGCATTTTGATGTTAATTAATTATGCTGTGATAGAGGCAGACTGGACAGAACTTGCAATTCTAATTTTCTTCATTTGTTATTTTTGCTTTTTTTTGTCAGTTTCTTGTATATGCATATTTATTATGGTTATATATTTAGTTTTCAATTATTATTCATGGATGTTCGTAGGTATCCACGATGAAAATGACCGAGCTTATTGCCCGAAAATTGTTAGGATTGGTCTCAAAGCACACCATTCTATCAAGGCTGTTTCCCTGGACGAACTTGTAAGTTGATGAATCAGATTAGACCAAATATATCTTAAATTAGCTATGTCAGTACTGTCATTATTATTTAGTCTTCCGCATCACTACTTTTTAAAAATGTTATGATACCATGGTCATGCATGGCCATTCATGAAGGAAGCTTAACTATTAAATCAAGAAGCACTTCTAGATAATCTTAGATTTAAATGTTAGATGAAAAGGTGAATGAATGCTCTCTCAGATTTCGGATCACATTCCCTTTACCATTTTACATTTCTTCTTCATCTTAGGAGCATGTCTCCATCCAATGTCTTACAAATGTAATTAAGGGCCAAGCTTTGATATTTAAAATTTGACTTGCAGGTGAAAAAAAAACGCGCTAGTGCCAACAAATCACCCACTGATAAGCAGAGTAATGCTTCTGCAGGAAGCAATGAAGACAGTATCAGGACTGCAATTTTGGATGAGGCTACAATTGTATGTTTTTAAAAGTTTAAGTCGAATTCAAAAGATACTGATAGAAGAAATGTGATTTTCTCATTATTTTCTTTGATCTTGGCAGGTCTTCTCCACCCTCAGCTTTAGTGGTTCACATCTTTTCACTAAACTAAGTCGGAACTTTGATGTAGTGATTATAGATGAAGCCGCACAAGCTGTAAGAGTGAAATCTTCAGTTTAATTGTTGAATCACCTGTTAGATTGTTTTGAAAATAAATTAACTTGGCAAAGTTTGGGCTAAAGAAGTTCCTTCATATATCCTAGAAATGTTGCGTGGCTATTATAGGAAGATCATAAGAGGCTTCTCCTTAACTACAATTAAACTGACGCAAGACTCCTGATGGATGACACCATGTTGAATAAAAAGATAAACAAAGAAAATGATAGGACATAATACACTTGCTTGTTTACGGCTCCTAGTTATTTTGTTGAGTTGTTTTGTTAACGTGTTACTATCAGTAATGAGTAAATTAGTGACTGTCAATATGAAAGGATAACCAATGTTGCCTATTCTTTTGATTTACTTTATCTTTTTACATGACAAGTTACTTCTAAACAGGTGGAACCTGCAACTCTTGTTCCCTTGGCCAATCAGTGCAAAAAAGTTTTTCTGGTATTTTCAATTGCTCCTTTCATTATAGAACTCTGCACTATTTTATGTATTGTAATATTTAAGTTGCAGTTATGCCTAAAATATGCCCAGTTTTTCATGTTTGTTATCTAATTATTTATGCAGTACAAAATTCAAAGGAAGAAATACCTTTTGACAACATTTCTAAAGAAAGTGAATTGTTATTCTTCATAACCCTTGATCTAAAAGGAGTGAAATAGTATATAGAAAAGGAATTCATGTTCACTAATTGTTTAAACAAGGCCTGCCAAATGGAAATATTATTATGCAACAATTTTAACTGAACATTTTAAATTAACTCTCTGAAAATCATTTCGGGCAAATGTTCTTACCACTGTTACTTTTTCTTGCTACTTTCTAAGGTTGGTGATCCAGCTCAACTTCCAGCAACTGTAATTTCGGACATTGCCAAGAATCATGGGTAAGCAATTAATGCCGGGGGTAGTTGTATTGATTTGATACATTAGCCCAATCTTTTCTGAAGACCTTAATTTGGTGTCTTTTATGTTTCATGAACTTCAGATATGGTACAAGCTTATTTGAAAGACTGAAGCAGGCTGGTTATCCCATTAAAATGCTGAAGACACAATATCGAATGCATCCTGAGGTTGGTACTCACGTTTAGCAAACTCCTGCAAAATTGTTTTGTTCGTATAGCCTTGATCCTGGAATAAATATAACAAACAATTATTCTTGTCCTCTGGGCAGACTATATTGCAACAATTAATCTGCAGTGTTCTAAAACCTTGATCCTGAAGATACTGTTAATCTGCATGCCTAAATATGCATCATAAAACTTAGATTTATGATACATATTTTAGACACAGTATACTGTTAACCTAAAATGATCTGTTACCTTACTGTGGGCATCCATTCCTTCACCCCTTCTCTCATTTTAGATACAGTATACTATAACCTAAAATAATTTGTTGTCTTATTGCGGGCATCCAGTTTAATTGCAGTAAGAGGACTAGACAGCCTTCAAGTACAAAGTTGTAGTTTCTTAAACCGTAAGGCCTAATGGGCATAGATTCAGATGAAGAATGCCGACACTATGCCATAGCCTAGAATCGTCAAATTTTCTGGTCATAGTAGCCTACTTGGCGACATAGGAAAGTAAGTGAAAATGTAGGTTGTTGTTTTAAGGTTGTGTTCATGTCAAGGATAAGTGTGGTGCCTTGATGGATTTAAGTTTTTATTTGGGCAAAAGAAGTTTCTCAGCGATAGCTTGGTGAAAAGAGGGACCTAGAGAAATATTCAAGGCTTCACATCTAGTGTTCCTTCGGTATTTTACTAGGATTTGATTTCAGTACATAATCAAGCAAACAGTTACCTGTATAATTGAGTTCCATTGAATTGCATCAATGGGAATGATAGGGATTATACCAATCTCATTAAGACTAGGGATCTTGAGTATCTAAAATTTAATCCTTTATAATTTTTCTTTAGATCTTGTCTATCTCTATATTGCTAAATTCTATAACTTACTTTCATCTTCGTTCTGTGTTTTCTCTATCTAATAAAATTTCCTGACACTTCCTATGGGGTTTTTGTTATATTATGATCAAACAGATAAGAAGCTTTCCCTCTGAGGAGTTTTATGAAAACTCATTGGAAGATGGGGACGGCATCAAATTACAGACAGTACGTGACTGGCACGAGTACCGCTGCTTTGGCCCATTCTCCTTCTTTGACATACACGAGGGAGAAGAAACTAGGCCAACTGGGAGTGGTTCATGGATAAATGTTGCGGAAGTTGATTTTGTCCTACTCTTGTATCAAAAATTGGTAACACTTTATCCGGGGCTCAAGTCAGGCAACCAAGTTGCAATTATATCACCCTATAGTCAACAAGTCAAGCTCTTCCAACAACGTTTTGAAGAGACTTTTGGTGTGTCAGCAGAGAAAGTAGTGGATATATGTACTGTTGACGGTTGCCAGGTAAACTTGCATTATGGTTGAATCAGATGGAATCTACGCTGTTAAATCGTGTAATCTATGATCTTTGAAACGTTTATGCGATTATGCTTATGAATGAATTTACATCATCAGTGTTTGAAGCGTGATTTAAGGCTTTAATTATCTAACTTCTGAGCTATGCTTACGGATTTAAATTTACACATGTGATTTAAGGTTTTATTTATAGTAGTAATTCTTTTATATATATATATATATATATATATATGTATATGTATATATATGTATATGTAGGGAGCATATCAAGTGAAAGCATTTTTAAATGAGAGATGAGAGGAAGAAATATCAACCATTTGATTCATCATGAGAGAGAATGTTACTACATTAATGAGGCTATTAATTTCTCTCTCTTGATGAATCCAATGGTTGATATTTCTTCCTCTCATCTCTCATTTAAAAATGCTCTCACTTGATATGCTCCCTGTATATGTATATGTATATATATATATATATATATATATATATATATGTATATATATGTATATATATATATATATATATATATGTATATATATATATGTATATATATATATATATATATATATATATATATATATATATATATATATATATATATATGTATATATGTATATATATATATATATATATGTATATATATATATATATGTATATATGTATATATATATATATATATATATATATATATATATATATATGTATATATGTATATATATATATATAGTATGAATTAAACGAGAGTGCAGGGTTTGGACATCAAATGAAACCGAGTGCGAATAGTCCTAAATTTTGTAATTTCAATTGGAAGTCTTGATATTGTTTATGCATCAATAAGTTACTTGATTCATGGTGGTCTCTTTTATGCTCTTGAACTGTTGAATTGAATGGATAGACTGCAATTGCAGTAGCTGAGCTTGTCAGATCCGTATCTAAGGATTTTCTTAGAAAGGGCCCGTGTGAATCAATCCCCTCAAATTAATATACTACTCCTATTTGCGTTATGCATGCTTTTTGTTTCCACTATATCGACATCTGCAGACTGAAGATGATTGGGGATAGTGGAGCCAACTGGTATTATTCCTATAATAATGTCAACAAGAAAACAAATATCCAACCTTTCACATAGAAGAAACTACACAAGTCTAGAGCCATTCATATGAACCACTTTTTTCATTGTTCCACTACACAATAAATGGACCTTTCATAGTAAGATTATATTATAAAAACTTAGGAAGTTGTAGGAATTAGTTGTGGCTAATTGAATTTCTGTATTTATAATATTGATTTCATCTCAAATAGTTGTGACTTAAAGGATTGCAATAACTTGGGCTTCTTCCCTCTCTAATATGCTTCTTACAATTACATGGCTGACTCATTAAATTTGGGACTAAAGTGTACTCATTTCTTTTCAGGGACGTGAAAAGGACGTCGCCATATTTTCATGTGTCAGAGCAAGCGAAGATAGAGGTATAGGGTTTCTGGAAGACATCCGACGAATGAATGTTGGGATCACTAGAGCGAAGTCTGCAGTGTTGGTACTGTATCAATCTGGGGGCTAACATGATTCTTTCAACAAATTCATTTCTTATCTTAGCCATGACACGGGATGCATTTTTGTTGTTTTATTGTAGGTGGTTGGGTCTGGCTCTACATTGAGGAGGAGTGTACAATGGAACAAGCTTGTGGAAAGTGCCGAGAAAAGGAACTGTTTATTCAAAGTAAATTTTCTGAAAAGTCATTTACGTGTCTTACAATATGCTAATTGCTAACAGCAATACAGTAAAATTCAATGCGTTAAAATTTTAATTGAGCAAATCTGATCAAAATCCGAATGCTTTATTACTCTTTTAACTTGAAACTAAGATTTTGATTTTTAGCCTCTACACATGATTTTTAACTTCAAATTTCTCACTCATTTTTTAGCCTCTGCTCATGATTTTTAACCTCAAATTTCTCCTTCAAGTTATTTTTACTTGGATATATTAAAGTATGAAAGACTTTATATTCAATTTTTTTTTTCAATCAAAATCAATTTTGAACATAGAAACCAAGCAAACAATGACTTAACAATTTCCTTATGCAGGTGTCTAAACCATATCCCTCATTCTTAAGTGATGGAAATCTTGCATCCATGAAAGCAAGGATGGATAAACCACCTCCGGCAACAGATGTTGTAAACAATGATCTGCCAACTGACACCTATGCACAACAGATTGATCAAGGGCAACCTGAGGACAATGATTATGGAGATGGTGATGCTGACATGGGTTATGGAGGTGATGACGATTAGGATTAGTAGTTTTAGATATTTGAATTTTGTATAGATGAGCAGAAAGATTCTGTTTATGAAATTTACTAGGACTAAGGTAGATTGTAAACTGGATTAGACTCCAGTTAATGATAGTAACATATCGCATTTGATTCAAAAAAGAAAAAGAAAACTTGTTCTCATTCATGACCATTTGACTCCAGTCAATGATAGTAACATCACATTTGGTTTTCAACATGTTTACTTTAACTCTAGCTTTGGGGATGAAAAGGCCACTGAACAGATCAGGGATAAAATGTTGTGTTATTTCAATGTTTTTTTTTTTGGTTTTCTACATGTTTCCCTTTAAATCTGAATGAAAGGGGCTTCACTGATCAGATCAGGGATATCAAGAGTGTGCAAATTAATTTTGATTGCAGTTTAACGAATTGGCATATTTTATATGAATTAAAATGTTTACATTATTTTTTTGATGGGATATTTTATTTGAATTAAAATGTTAACATTATTTTTTTGATGTTACTAAAAAAAATATTAGATTTAAATGCACTTTTGATCCTAGTTTCGGTTTTTAAACTATTGGTCTCCTTATTACAAAACTGAATTTTTTGTCTCTGATTTTAATTACTTGGAATGGTTGGCAGGATAATTTATTTTTTAATATTAGAATTTATTTTTAATTAGTTGGAATAGTTGACTTTTTCATAAATTATTTTAATATTATTTTTAATTAGTTGGAATAGCTGACTTTTTTATAAATTATTTTAATATTATTTTTAATTAGTTGGAATAGCTGACTTTTTATAAACTAATTTATTAAAATATTGAAGAAATCTTTTTGAACCTATGCCCATTCCATTAAATTGCTAGTCCATATCCAGCTGACAACAAATAAGCTTTATAAACACTTTCAATATTGATTACAAATTCCATATGGGACTAAAACAAAACTAAAGACTTAGTTAACTGCCAGTAGCATTGCTTATTGATATCAATTTGATTGAACACATTTACATCCAAATCCAGTCCACCATTAGATCACTGATCCCAGGTTGCACATAATTATGTTGTAATCCTAGTTTATGTTCTCAGGGTTGTAGTTATTGTTGTTGGAAAATTAGTGTATTTCAAAGTCCATCCTTCACCGGTGGAATTTAGTGCAAAATCAGATAAAAAGCACTATTGTAGCTATCTTAAGAACAACTTTCACCAGTGGAAGTTTAGTGCAAAATCAGACCAAAACACTGCTGCAGCTATTTTAAGAACAACTTCCACCCGTGGAAGTTCATTGTTAAATCAATATGGTTTGCTTTGCCGTCGCTCAAGTTATTAAACCTTGCACCGTTCACCTTGACTAAATCAATATGGTTTGTTATGCTGCCGCCCAAGTTATTAAACTTTGTCGTCTATCATTTATTTCCTTCATCTACCTTGTTATTCACTAATTTTATCCTATAAATAGTTGACTTATTTCTCATAAAACAATATACCAAAAAATTATATTCTTCTCCTCCCTTCTTTGTTCATGGGCAATATATATATATTTGAGATTCTCGCTAGTTCTTGAGTTCCAGGTTACTGCAACCAGAAGGTTTTGTTTAATCCTGGGGAGTGTTTAGGATAATACCTGAATAAAACTCTCAAGGACAATGAATCTAATTCACGACTCAGCTCAGTTACTTTCCTTAATTTACTTTGTGGTTTCGCTACTGTTGATCTTGTTGTTTTTGCTCTCTAAATACAACAATCTTGAGAGTTTTATAATTTCCAAGGGAGAGCCCTAACCGTAACAACGCTGAAAAATCTAACAACACATCCGACGGCGCTGGTTCTATTCTTGTCTCTGTCCTTGGTGCTGCTTCGGTCCCTTATTACGCAAAGCCCTTTCTTGACGTCTCGAAAATCGAAGTCTTTGAAGGCTAACATTTTTTTGCAGATGGCAATAAAGGATTTCCTCCACTTTAGACATGCACGGAGTTGCTTCCGCACCCACTGATCTGTGACCGGATTCCTCAACTGATCCAAAACAAATTAAGAATTGGAAATATTTAAACAAGGTATGTCGTCATGTTGTTCTTAGCACTTTATCTAACGAGCTCTTTGATGTGTACTATTCCTACAAGTTAGCAAAGGAAATTTGGGATTCAATGATTCTAAAGTATACGACTGAAGCTATTGGGAGACAACAATTTGTCATAGAAAATCGTTACAGGTGGAAAATGACTGAAGATAAGGAAATCATAACTCAAATCAATGAGTATCACAAACTCATTGAATACTTGAAAAGTGAAAACATAATTTTGCCAGATGAATATGTTGTTGGACTTCTGATTCAAAACTACCTCAATCATGGAACGACTACAAACAACAACTCAAACACAGAAGCAAAAAAATCTAACTTGGTGACCTAATCATTCACATCATTATTGAGGACACAAGTCGGAAGGAGATTGTTGGAGCAAGAGCAAAGGCGTTGCCCACTCGTGCTAATCTTATTCAACAAAAATCTGACAGTAAGAGGTATGCAAATAAGAAACCTGATCAAAACATCCCTAAATTCACTCTTACCTTAAAAAACAAAGGAACTTGCTTTGTCTACAAAAAGCTAGGTGATATTGCTAAACACTGCATACACCGCCCGAGAAATGGAAAACCTCCTAAACCAAATGTAAATTTGGTGAAAGGGGGTGATGTTATTGCTGCTGTAATTTCTCAGGTGAATATGGTTTTTGGTGCGAGGAGTTGGATAGTAGACTCAGGTGCTACTAAGCATATATGTGGAAATAGAGATGCGTTTACCTCCTACTCTTATGTGGGGGAAGGAGAAGAACAAATATACCTTGGTGATTCTCAGACTGCTTCAGTCCATGGTAAAAGGGAAAGTTCTTCTCAAACTCACATATGGAAAGACCCTAACTCTAAGAGATGTTCTTCATGTCCCGACCATAAGAACAAACTTGATCTCCGTTGATATTTTAGGCAAAGCTGGGATGAAGGTATCCTTTGAATATATAAAGATTATTATAACAAAGGATAACATGTTTGTGGGGAAGGGATATTCTGATCAAGGTCTATTTGTACTAAATATTAATAAAATAATAAATGGGAATGCATCTTCTTCTGCTTATATGATATACTCTTTTCATATGTGGCATGTTAGACTAGGTCATGGTAATTTCTCTTGTATTCAGAAAATGCAAAACCTAGGCTTAATTAGTAGTTCTAATAAATCATGTAATGACAAATGTGAAATTTGTGTTGAAACCAAACTTGTTAAGAAACCATGTCCTTCGGTTGTTGAACGTGAAACTGAACTGCTTGGATTAATTCATACATATTTAGGAGACTTGAAACATACTATGACAAGAGGTGGAAATAGGTATTACATAACTTTTATCGATGATTTCTCTAGATACACTAAAGTCTATCTTGTTAGAAATAAAGATGAAGCCTTCAACATGTTTCTTTCTTATAAAGCTGAAGTTCAAAATCAATTAAATAGAAAGATTAAGAGAGTTAGATCTGATAGAGGAGGTGAGTATATAATCTTTAATGAATTATGTGAAAAAGAAGGTATTATACATGAGGTAACCCCCCTTAATCACCTGAATCAAATGGAGTTGCTGAAAGGAAGAATAGAACTTTGAAAAATATGGTAAACTCTTTGTTAGTTAGTTCCTCTGCTCCTAATAATTTGTGGGGTGAAGCTATTTTATCTGCATGTTATTTTACAAAATAGAATTTCTCATAAAAAAATTGGTAAGACACCCTATGAGCTTTGGAAAGGTTATTCTCCAAATATAAAACAATTAAAAGTGTGGGGCTGTCTTGCTAAGGTGATATTTGCAGATCCTAAGAAAAGGAAAATAGGATCCAAATCTTCTGATTGCATGTTTATTGGTTATGCTGAACATAGTGCTGCTTATAGATTTCCTGTTTTGAAAAGTGATGTGCATGATTGTAATACTATTATAGAGACTAAGAATGCCGAATTTTTTGAACATATATTTCCTTTAAAGTCTGATCATATTTCTCATGATGTTGTGGATGGTTCATGTCTTGAAATTGCTGATCATAATATTAATCATAATGATAATCTTAATAAGGATGAAGATGAGGATTTGAGAAGGAGTAAGAGACAAAGGAAACCAACATCATTTATAAATAAATTTTATACTTATTTAATCGATAATGATCCTTTAAGCTTTTCTGAAGAAATTTCTTCTTCTGAATAACGTTTTTGGAAGGAAGCTATCAAAAAATTAAATAGATTCAATTACTGAAAATCATACTTGGACTCTAGTTGATTTACCACCAGGAGCGAAATATATTGGTTGCAAATGGATCTTTAAAAGAAAATTTCACCCTAATGGTTCTATTGATAAATACAAAGTAAGACTTGTTGCAAAAGGTTTTACCCAAAAGGAAAACAATGATTATTTTGATACTTTTGCTCTTGTCGCTAGAATTTCTTCTATTTGCATTTTGATTGTTTTAGATTCCATTCACAAATTGGTGATTCATCAAATTAATATCAAAACTGCATTTTTAAATGGTGACTTAGAAGAAGAAATTTATATGACTCAACCTGAAGGTTGTGAGGTTAAGGGTCAAGAAAACAAAGTTTGTAAACTGCTCAATTCCTTGTATGGTTTAAAACATGCTCCTAAACAATGACATGAGAAATTTGATAAAACTTTAATTACTGATGGATTATCGTCTTTTGATGTTGATAAATGTGTGTATGAAAAAACTTTGAATGGCGAATGTGATATTATATCGTTGTATGTGGATGACATGCTTATTTTTGGTACATGCATTGATATAGTTATTAAAACAAAGAGTTTCCTCTCATCAAGATTTGACATGAAATATATTGGAGAAGCAAGTGTTTTATTGGGTGTTAAAATCATAAGGAAGGGAGATAGTATCACACTATCCCAAGAACGTTATGTTGAAAATTTTCTTAAGAAGTTTGGTCACTATGATGTTAAATCTGTGAGTACCCCTTATGATTCTAATTCTCAATTAAAGAAGAATAAAGGAGATCATGTTTCTCAATATGATTATGCTTAAATTATTGGAAGTTTTCTACATTTGATGAACTTTTCTAGACCAGATATAACTTATGTTGTGAGCAGATTGAGTAGGTATACTTATAGCCCCAATGAGCATCATTTAGAAGCGCTTGCAAGAATTATGAAATATTTAAGAGGTACCATGAATTATAGTTTCAAGTATAATGAAATTCTCGCTGTCATGGAAGGTTACAAAGATGCTAATTGGATCTCGGATTCAGACGAGACAAAATCCACCAGTGGTTATATATTCATACTTGGTAGTAGTGTAATTACTTGGAAATCAGCCAAGCAATCTATTGTTGCAAGATCCATGATGGAATCAAATTTTGTAGCTCTAGAGATGGATGGTAGTGAAGCTGAGTGGTTGAGAAACCTTTTAGAAGACATTCCATTAGGAATAAAACCCACTACATCAGTGTCAATACATTGTCATAACTAATCCGCAATTGAAATTGCTAAGAATAAGACGTTCAATGGAAATAACCGACATGTTTGATTAAGACACAATATGGTAAAATAACTGTTGAAAGATGGAATAATTTCCATAAATTATGTGAAATTAGAGGTTAATTTGGCCGACACTCTGACTAAACCCTTGGGTCGAAAATTAATTTATGAATCATTGAAAAGAATGAGACTTGAGCCAATTTGAATACAGTAAGTGATGGTAACCCAACCTTTGTGATTAGAGATCCTACGAAGAAGGTTCATATGGGTAATAACAAGTTATTTACTGAATTGACAACACTATTGTCCCTTCCTACTATGGAGTGCTAAGCTGCATTAGTAGAGGATAAACTTAAGAGCTTTTAATAATTTCCATAGCCCTTATGGATGGTATATGAAGTGCAAGATATACTTGATGGAATCACCTATATGGGTGTTAAATGGAGCCGCTTGCATGACATTTGGCAAATCTGTAGAGCACCCATGAACACCAGGCACGCGAGAAATTATGGGGGTGTAATGATTGGTAAAGCCTCTAGCACACGTACTGGTTCATAGAGCTTGCTCCACCAATTCACTTGTGTGTTAAGTATTATTAGTCTAGGCTCTAGTTTATAGCCCAAAAGGTTCAGACTCGAAAAACTACATTCTCGAAAATTGCCTAGGAAATTTCCTCCCTTCTTAAACCCTTTCTTTGGTTGAAACACGTGGGGGATTGTTGGAAAATTAGTGTATTTCAAAGTCTATCCTCCAATAGTGGAAGTTAGTGAAAAATCAGGCCAAAACACTACTGCAGCTATTTTAAGAACAACTTCCACTAGTGGAAGTTCAGTGCAAAATCAAACCAAAACACCACTGGAGCTATTTTAAGAATAACTTCCACCAGTGGAAGTTAAGTGTTACAACGGTATGGTTTGTTTTGCTGCCGCCTAAGTTATTAAACCTTACACCGTCCACTTTGACTAAATCATTATGGTTTGTTGTGATGCCACCCAAGTTACTAAACTTTGCCGCCCATCATTATTTCCCTCCACTTTGACTAATCTCATGAAACAATATACCAAAAAATTATCTTCTTCTCCTCCCTTCTCTTTTCCTAGGCAATATATATTTGAGATTCTCACTAGTTCTTGATTTCCTGGTTACTGCAACCAGAAGGTGTTGTTTAATTCTGTGGAGTGTTTAGGATAATACCTGAATAAAAATATCAAGAAAAGTGAATTTAATTCACGACTCAGCTAGGTTACTTTCCTTAATTTACTTTGTGGTTTCGTTACTGTTGAACTTGTTGTTGATTTTGATCTCTAAATCCAACAATTGCATGTTTCTCTTACGTTGTTTGCATTCTGACCACTCACTAGCATCGTTCCCATATAGCAGGAAACGAAGTACCAACTAGCTTAAACTTCTCAAGTCCAATAATGCATTTGAACAATTAACATGCTCCTTTTTATTTTTGCTTTGATTTTTCTTTAGCTTTTTATATTTGATTTTGTGATGGTTTGATTTTGTTTGTCTAGTTCTAGAACAATGCATAAAGTCGATATATTGACTTGTATACTTGATCACTCTCAAGTCAAGGTCAGTCTAACGTAAATTATTGTTCAAGACAAATTTGAAAATGAAGGTTTTTATAGTAGTAGTTGAACATATTTCATATTAAATAACTACACGAGAGTAATTGAGTTTGCTATCTTCGCTATTTATAATTTAACAACAAATTATGGTGAGTAACTAAGTTTATCATTTAAAGCTCCAACAATGGCAGTAAACATTTTCTTGGATTTTGACACGATGGAAAATAAAGGATTGTGGCACAGCTGAAATCCCACATCGTTTTAGACAAAAATAACCTAAGTGTTTGTAAGTATCATTCAATCACAACCTTACGTAGTCATATGTGCTGGATCTGCTGTAAATAATTGACCTTATGGTCCAATAAAACATTTTAGTTTGTCTTATTAAAAACTTTGAAGTTTTAAGATCCATGTTACATTATCTATGACTTTAGCACTTCATTGGATTTTTGAATCTTCTCCCTAATGAGGCCTAAGATAACTTCAGGATGAACACCATCATTAGAGACAACTAGAGAGATATCACCAAGGATCAACACGATCAAGCAAAGGATCAATCAATATGATTCCACCGAACATTAGAGGCATCATCAAAACCATTCTGATCACTCATAGGATAAATACATCATAGTTACATTTCCTACAAATACATAGATTCATATATATGACTTCTCATCTCCGCCCTTATCTTGGCTCTTACATCCATAACCAATAATCTATGTTAGGTAGTTAAGCTCTCTTTAGATATAACTTTATAGTCCAAGTAAATCTTCATATCTTACTTCCTAATAAAAATAACTATATTTGAGAACATGTTACCTAATTCTTATATGTGATAATATGTTTATCTCTTTTCCCAAAGCATATATTAACTATTGTAAGATCAAAAGGTGACAAAAAAAATGTAGGATGGATTTACCCTATACATTTTCCTCACTAAAACCATACCCCATGCATGCCCTAAAAAACTCTTGCTACGCTTCCTATGTGACAATTTAGATTTTCTCATAGAAAAATCTCCTCTCCTTCGACTATATTCTAAAATAGTTCTTCTAAATGCTCTCAAAATTTTACTTTACGGTATTCTGCTAATCCAATCTGAGGTGCATAAGCATTAATAACGTTAAAAGTGTTTTCTTCCCCTACAAATTCCAAGGATGCGATCTAATCTCCTACCTTTTCACATCCACAATATCCTTCCTTCACTATTTGTCTACAATAATTCCCACCCCATTTCTCGATCTAACATTGATTGTGTACAAAATATTAAGTCTCAAGTTGTTTAATTCTTTTGTCTTTTCACTACTCCACTTAGTTTCTTGTAGGCACATTAAATTGATCTTTCTCCTAACATAATGTCCACTACTTCCATAGATTTTCCAATAACCATGCTTATATTCAATGTTCCAAACCAATTCCTATTCTTATGGACTACCTTCTTTATCCACATCTGTTCACAAAAATGCGAGAACCCTTGCTTATTTTTCAGTACATCTAGACGACGATGGAGCGTCCCTTGCTCTTTTAACATTATATTCGAGCCATACAACACGTTACTTACGAACAACAACCTAACATTCACATTATTACATATTTGATCATGTCATAGATATTCGACAAAATTTTACTTTAGCTATCGACTATCTAACACAACCTTCCTATTTTATCCATACTTAAGATCAATGATTAATTACGTACGTATAACCAGATTCCCTTGGCTGAAATCCCAAATAGAATATATTAATACTATTTTTTCTTTAATTATAAGATGTATTTTCTATATTAATACACAATGTTAACAAAAGATTGATAGAAACTAGAAAAACATGTAAGACTAACAATTATAATAAAAAAAAATGTATAAAACAAAATATAAATATAATTGTAACATATAGTAACTAAGGAACACAACATGATCGTCACCACCATCACCATCGACAACAAAGCAACCATAACCCATTGAAATTGAAACTCAAATTTGAGAAAGTAAAGTATTCAGTATCGTTACTATTATTATGCCAATTTCACCTGCAGCTGTGATCGTCCCATTGGGTCTTCTCTTCTTCGCTTCCGGTCTCATCGTTAACCTCATTCAGGTTTTTCCTTTTTCCTTTTTTCCCCTTTTATTTTCGAGATTCCGATTTCGATTCATCTGATGTTGAAATTTTGTGTGTTTCAGGCAACATGCTTCGTGATTGTGCGCCCAGTTTCCAAGAATTTCTACCGACGGATCAATAGGTTTGTGGCAGAACTTCTTTGGCTCGAGCTTGTTTGGATTGTTGATTGGTGGGCTGGACTCAAGGTTTGCTGGATTATATTTTATTTATGTATTTTTCCAATGGTGTCGACGTGTCAGTGTTGATGTGTCAGTGTCGGTGTTGTGTTTCCGTTGTCCGTGCTTCATAGGTTATACATAGTCCACCGGCATTGTATTTTTATTTTGTTCCTTAATTGCACTCCCTTGCTATCAATGTGTAATGAAGAGTTTGTGATCTTTGGGTCTTATTGTAAGTTCTACTTTCTTTGTATGATGAGGGTAACGTTCGTGTGTATTGGTGTTATCAAATATCCACAATTGCGGCGCTATGGCGGATATAACAATACACGGCGGTTTTTCGACTTGCCATAATGATAAATATCGGCCGATATTGCAGGTTTTTTTGCCATAATCCGCTATAACTATAACGGCACAACAAAGTGTCGGTATGGCGGGATTTTGGCTCTCCGCCATGGACAACACTGGTGTGAATCTAGCTCTAGTGTATTGTGTGTGAGACTTTTGGTGTATAATTGTCAAATTTTTGCCTTGGGCTGCAACACATAATGTTCGACATGTTTCCGTCATAGGATGCAGTGCCATGGTTACATGCCGGATTTTTGGCTGGTTGGCTATTATGCCATCTGCCATCTTTCATTGATGACACTAGTAGAAGTTTGGGAAATGAAATTAACGAGGTGCTATTGTTTCCAGTGCTCAAAAGTCAGTCAAACTAACATGTTCTTAGCTATTTTTTTATTTTCAATTTTAGGAAACTACCAAGAAGAGGGACGAAGTCCCCTATTATTTATGATTCTAGCAGTGAAAATGTCAAAAATAAAAATGATTAACATTTTGGCTCTAGTCATTTACTCCTGCATTGTTCGTGGACTTAAAATTGTTGCATTAGAATGTTTAGATAATTTAATTATCAGAAGTATTGCTTACTGACGCTATGTTGTTTTACTTGTTCACTAACTTAAGAGATTTTGTTTAAAATGGGGGAACTAGCCTATAGTGATTTTCTACCTGTGATCCATGTGGCTGCAGACTGACGTACACTACAGGAATTCGTTTTCTTTGTTGCAGCGATTCTTCTTCTTCTACCATCTTTTGGCTCTTGCCATAAAATGTTATAAAGAGGATGAGATTTAGGGAGAGAATGGATTTAATTACTCACCAAACCATGATCTACCAATCCATTTAGGGCAGAAATTGATTCTTTTCTCTTTTAAGCACAGTTATCAATTGTGGCGGATAGCGCGCTAACCAGTGGAGAGCGGACCGGCGCAGAGGCAGGCTGCTATGAAATTGCTCATCGAGGAGCAGTTTTGAGTCGTGGCCGCTTTTGGGTCATTCGCCGGTCGTACTCGTGGGAACGGGGCGGCTTCCTGGCCCGGGCCCTCTTTCTTTTAATAGCAGCAAAAAACCTAAAACTCCCTTTAAAAAGCAACCATTTTAGTGGATAGTTTTCATATTTTCCCTCTTTAAACCCTAAATGTAGACTTTCTTTCTCTCTCGTTTTCGTGTGCGCTCTACAGTTCTTCTTCTCTCATTTTGTGCTCAACAACTCTTCTCTTTCTCGTTTTCATGTGCAGCTGGGCTGAGTTCTTCTCACTCATTCGCGTTCTTCTTCCTTTCTCTCTTTCGCTGTTCTCTTATTTTATACTTGTTTTTTTACTGAGCACCACCACTTTATTTTTAACATCCTTTATTTTTTTTAATTCCCTTCTGCCTTTTTCTTTATTTTTTAACCCAGCACCACCTTTATTTTTATTTTTATTTTTATTTTTATACTCTGCTATCTGGTTTTGTTTTTTTATCCTTTAATAAAACTACTCTATTTTTTTAAACATGTTTTTAAATTATTTTTACTATGTCTGTTTTATGAAATATATGTATATATTTTCTAGTTATTATTCGTTTATAGTTATTATTCATATAATTTATTGAAAAAATAGTCAAATAGCGGTTATCTTACTATCCGCTATCCCGCTATTCCCATTTTTGGGGTCGGGTGCTCTGCTCTGCTATCTGGGAATGATAGCTCTGCTTTTAAGTAGAGCTTCATTTTTATTTGAACAAAAAAGGAGTTTTTAATTCCAAGGTCGAATATAACCTTGTGAAATGGAAGCTATAATTGCCTAGATTTCCTTGTTTTTTTTTTGTTTGATAATTGATTTCCTTGCTTTAAAGTAGTCTTGATTGATAACAAGAATGTTATTTTCTAACTGTTGGGACTCAAAGGAATTTGGAAAGATCAGGACTTTGGACTATTTCCTTAAAGACCTCCTATAAACAGATGGAATTGTTTAGGTGGTTTGGTTATTATCCATGACACTAGAAATTGAAGGAAAATTCCATGCGTTTAATATCTCTTCTCTTCTTTTGTTTAATGATAGCCCTGCCTTTTTAATTTTAACTACTTTGAAGCATGTTGCATTCCTGAAAGTTTGATTTTATTTAAGGAAAATTGGTCATTTGAAAGTACGGTTATATTTGAATTTTATTTGATTCAATAATATTTGTTGTTCCATTTGGATTAATCAAAGATTTCATTTGGAATATTTTGGCTTCAGATTCAAATATTTACAGATCCTGAAACCTTTCAATTAATGGGTAAGTCTCTTGTGCTGTGTCTTTTGTGTTAATTTTTTCCTTGTGTTGTCTGCATATGTACTTGTGTTTTGGAAAGGGTCAAAGGGCAATTCCTAGGACCATTTTTTTTCATCTAAGCCATCTGATTCTGTCTAGAATTTTCCAGGTAAAGAGCACGCTCTTGTCATATCCAATCACAAAAGTGACATCGATTGGCTTGTTGGATGGATTATTGCTCAGGTGATTATCTTATGTTGTATGACCTTTTTCACACCTTGAAAACAAGCAAAGAAATACACTTTTAGCTATTTCCTTTGATATAATCTGGTATCAGACTACTATAGAAGGAACTATGTCTGTGATTCATCTGTTTTGTGGTTCAACTACTCATTGATTATCTGACACTATTATTCAACAGCGTTCAGGTTGTCTTGGTAGCACCCTTGCTGTGATGAAGAAATCATCAAAGTTTCTGCCGGTATGTTTCATATTTGTGATTTGAAACGAAAAGATAAAACAGCTGTTTGTTTTTCAACCAGAATGGTTTAATCATAGTCACATGATTCACTGGTCCATATAAAGAACCGCGAATTGGTTCGCAGTACTTTTGCAAATTGGTACGTTGAAATTCACGAAGAATTCATATTAAATGACATACTGAATTTACATGGTATACTCCATAATAAATTTGAACTTCCATAGAGATCTATTTTTCACTTTAATAAGTTGATAAATCCCAGGCCCCACCCACTTTTATAGGTTTTTTATATTTCAGGCTAAACAAAGTTCCGATGTGGGACTTCTAAGTTCTATCTCTTAATATTTTTCACCAAATGTTTTGTACCAACCAATTTCTGCTAGTGGGCTTATTGGTAGCGGTTTATTGATAGTGATGTGTTTCTTGCAAATGGTCAATCACTTGGCTGGACTGGACCAGTTTTTGAAGTTTTGATGTAGTTTAATTTAGATGTAGTCATGTATAGTATGTGCTCTTATTTTTGTAATTAATATGAAAGTTACTGTATATTATACTTATTTTTACATGTTTCTTAAGGAAAAGTGTAACACCGTCAACTCTCTTTTATATATTCAACTTATTTTCATGTCCCCTAAACTCCAATTATAAGATTCTCTTATATAATTTTCAACCCAGTGTACTCCTGCTCAGCGAAACTTACCTACTTGGAAGAAACACATTATATATTTTTCTATCATTTAGCCGTAAATAATTTATGCTTGTATCCCTATCATGATTAAAACATTAATAACTTGATTTTCAGGATGTTATTATTATTATATCTCTATTATTTAATGTCAATGGTGATCTATCTCCTATGTTCCAATATGCAGGTCATTGGGTGGTCAATGTGGTTTTCTGAATATCTTTTCTTGGAAAGAAATTGGGCCAAGGATGAAAGCACATTAAAGGTATGGGACTATATGAATATAATTCATATGCTTGTTGGATGCTCTCAGAAGAGATTTATTTTTGCATATGTTATAATAATATTAATGTCTTCTCACTCCTGCAACGAGTGGCAAAAGTTAATACAACTTCTCTCTCTGTCCTCTGCTCGCTCTACATACTCTGCTCGCTCTAATAGTTGTGAATCTCATTTCAGTTGTAATATTGTATGTACAGTCAGGCCTACAGGAACTGAGGGACTTCCCTCTTCCCTTTTGGTTGGCTCTCTTTGTAGAAGGAACTCGCTTTACACAGGCCAAACTATCAGCCGCTCAGGAATATGCAGCCTCAACTGGATTGCCAGTTCCCAGAAATGTTTTAATTCCAAGAACTAAGGTGAGATTTATAGGACTTCTTTATCTTTTTCCTTTCCTTGCTTTTCTTCCACAGTTTGAAGCTATTCCACATGATTCTGGTTGAGCAATCTATCTGGTTTAACTAATTTATATTAGCACATTCTTGCTGGCTTTTCTTTTTATATGAAATTTAATACTGTTCTACTCCCTATAATTACGATTCTACCTCAACCTGTCATGGGTCGCTATAGAGTTTATGGCTATTAGAGAAAAAAATAACCCAAGTCCCACATTGAATAAAGCTTGGGAGTTGGGAATCCTCACATTAAAATCCGGTTTTATGGGATCGAACTAGCCCAAAAAACTGAGGAATCATAGCTCAACATCTAAGATGGTATTAGAGCTTATCGTAGGCCGTTGTTTGGCCACTTGAATCCATGCGTCAAGCTTATAGCCCTGGGCTTGAGAGAAAAATTCTGTTTACAAAATGACAATTGAAAAATGTTATCAATGAAATTAGAGACATCTCTTGCTGGAACTGAATGGCAATATCAAGGCTACAGTGGATGAAGAAGGATCTATGAATAAGAAATCAGTTGCAAAAGAGGGTGGAGATCAAGGATCTGATGTGGGAGGAATTGAAGAAGCCAAAATGGCAAAGGATCAAGGGATGGATTAAAAGATGCAACAAGACATAAAGGTGAAAGCTGACGTGGAGAAACAAGAACAGAGCATATAATACAGTTTTTGGGTCACAGTTTTATCCACCAGTTCAAAGAGAACATCAAGGAGTTGAAGCTCCAGCAGACGGTGTTCCTTTGGTTACAGTTGCAGCAGGTTCATCAAGCTTCCAACAGTAGGATCCTGGAGAAGAAATTATTTTTATTTTGGTTTTAATTTTTTTCAACCACTGAACAAGAAAAATTTAGTAGACTTCAACCTTGAAGACTAGGTTGTTTTGAGGAGGGGAGGGGTGTATTGTTAGGATTACAGAGGAAATTATGGAGTTGAATATTGTGAATAGATTATTGACTCTATTGTGAAGGGGGAAACCCTTGGAGGAGAGATTTGTCTCCTTTTCTCTTTTATCCTTTCTCAACCTTTTTGTTCATTCTTTTCATTTCAACTCTTGGGTTCTAACAAATTTCCAGTTTTTCCCCTATAGTTTTTAAAATATTTGTTGACTTTACCTATATGCTTTTCTTCCTCGCTCTAGATTTTTTGTTCTTCTAAGTTTACATGAGCAACACATTGTATTTAACTTACATAACCTAAAGGCACTGCTAGCCATTATGTTATGCTTCCTTGTTCTTTTCTATTATCTGCTCTAATAACTATATTCAATTATGTTACTTTCAGGGGTTTGTTTCAGCAGTAAGTCATATGCGCTCATTTGTTCCCGCCGTTTATGACGTAACAGTGGCAATTCCTAAGAGTTCACCTTCTCCTACAATGCTAAGACTCTTCCAAGGGCAACCTTCAGTGGTGAGTTATTTTTTATTCAAAAACTTCAGCTATAGTTTCCTTTCATTTTTTCTTGACCACATAATATACAAAATATTTTTTTTTATCCTTTTCTCTGTTAATCAATTTAAGTTTTAAGTTGATTTACTTTCCTTTGCTGAAACTGTTGATGGATGGAGAATTTAACAGAGGAAAGTAATTTTGACTTGCTGACAAATAGGAATTAGCACCCTAACAAAAAGTGTAAATTTGTTGCTCAGTGTTAGTCTTGATTTATGTATTCTCTCGTGTACTACTGAGTGTGTCTCATTGTGGATTGGGGTCAAAGCCCTGGTTTGAATTAGCTTTTAACCTCATGGGAACTTCTCAACCTACAAAAGTATTTGATTCCGAACGCGAGAAAAAGCCCTTTTAATAATTTTGTAAGTGTTTATGCAGGAATTAATTAAATGATAGAGCTTCTAAAAATTTTGAGGCTGTATAAGATACTTTCAACTTATGATGAAAGCTATCAATAAAAAAACTTTTTGTAAGAGCATGTCGTTTGACAGAGTGAGTCTTGGTTGTTTTGTAACTTTTTGTGGAACACGTGATCATCTGGCTTGACATAATTTTTTTAATCTTGGAGACAGTGGTGGAGCTTGAATGCTTTTCAAGGGGGGCTATAATTTATGCTCTAGGATTATATATTAAAAGTTTCATAGATAAACATGCATAGTATTATGGGCAAGTGGAGATTTTGGAATAAAACTTTGCTCTTTATGCTAATGGTCGTGGGTTCATGTCTCCGTTGTGATTTTTTTATAGTATATTTTTAAATTAAACAATAAAAATACTAAAATTGGTTTTCAAAAATTCCAACCCGTGACTTCGAACTCCCAAAACTAAAGTATTTCCACTGCACTACTTTACTATTATGGTAAAAAACGAAACACATTTTATTTATACATTTTAAGTAATATAATATGTTTCTACCTTCTAAAAAGAATTTTGGGATGTCATGGTCCCCATCTCTATGTAGCTCTTCCCTGCATGGAGATTTCAAATAGGCTTTCTTTTTTAATGGGAAACCACAGTATTGCGTATGGGACTTCAGAGGCACACTTGTTGTTTGTGGAAAAGAAGAGATATAACTTGGCAATTTGGTGCATGTTTTTATTTTGTAGAATGATGGGGCCTTTTAGGAATCATAGTTTTTTCTATAGAATTACTTGGAATCTCTACAAGAGGATCCCTTGTCTTTCTTACATAGTGTTATTAGCTATTTTTCGTTATACAACGACACATTTGATTAGGATTGTCCTCATCTGAATCCTAGGTGCATGTGCATGTTAAGCGTCATTTGATGAAGGATTTGCCAGAAGCAGATGATGATGTTGCTCAATGGTGTCGAGACATATTTGTGGCTAAGGTATGTGTCAATTGAACCTTTCCATTAACTGTTATATTGTTCTTGTTTTGCTTTTTTAAGCAGGGTACACGCGTCTGTTATTATTGTTTGTACGTCCTAGTTTTTATTAAGATCTTATTTTACACACTTCTTTGAACACGATTTTGATTCCCTGGGCACACCAGGACGATTTGTTAGACAAACATATAGCTGATGACAAATTCAGTGATCATGAGCCACGCGATCTTGGTCGACCACTAAAGTCTCTTCTGGTAAGATACCTCCTCTCAACACATCTAACATCATATTATCCTTATCGATTAGCCAGCTATTCTCTATTGCAGTACACTATTTGCAAACATCATCATGATTATTTTATTTCACCTTTGGAACCAACAGGTTTATATAACATGGGTTGTTGTGGTTGTCGCGGGGACTGTTAAGTGGCTTCAATGGTCTTCACTACTATCCTCTTGGAAGGGTATTGCATTTACAGTATTTAGTTTGGCAATTGTGACTGCACTCATGCAAATCATGATCATGTTCACACAATCCGAGCGTTCAAATCCTGCCAAAGTTTCGCCTTCGAAGCCCAAAAGTAGAGAAGAATTGCAGGGTAGTGATGACAAACAAGACTAGATCACACACACTATACCCAAATATTCTATACATAGGGAACTTATTTTGCAATGAAGTGTGGATTATTTTGGTTATGAAATTCCAGCACCTATGTATCCAATATTCCTTGTATTATTATGCACACAGATCCATTCATTATTTTCAAATTAGGGTTAATTTGTATAGACACTATAGGATAGGATGGCCTACAAAAATCTTGCATTGTTCTTGTGGGTACTTAATACATTCGAATGTTGATTTTTGTGGTTATCTTTGATTCCTCTTAACGTGTTTTATGTGCATGACATTCTCTGCTAAAATGAGATTTTTCTTCATTCAATCAAAGATTAATTTTGCTTTCTAGATTTGAGTTTAAGATATCACACTTCAAATAAAAGTATAAGATATACTAATTACCATTACAACACCACATTTTGATTATTTTTTCAACATAACATGCACGTACAGTCAGATACCCTAAACCACAAAATTTACCATATTTAAAATGCTAGGAACGTTAAACATGATGGTGTGGTAGCTTTTCTGCCACCAAGAAGTAGAAAAGTCCCATTACTCCAGAGTGTCTTATGCTGTTGTTGTATTTAGCCTCAAGAGTTAAAGTTTCACCATCAAGTATCTTGATAGAGCCTATCTGAGGGTAACAAGTGGACATTCCTACAACATACCCTTTCTCATTTCCTGCTTCACTGCTATTTCCATATATTGGGATTGAACTACATATAACCTTCCCATCCTGAAAATTTTCATGATCAAAATCATAAGACTTCAAAGAAATATGATAGTTTAATATAACTTTACAAAATCGGTTTGTAAAGTGATGACTGTTCCACTTATAAACATATGTTCAAACAATATATTATTTGATATGAAACTCTTAAAATAGAAAGAAATATTCAAATGATTGAAATTATTTAATGTTACCTTTCCATATAGAGATGTTCCAATTGAACCAGTATGCATATGACCAACTCCATAGACAAAATAACCACCCTTTTGCATTGGGAAGCTTGATTTCTTCACATCAACACAATCACTACCATTCACATTACTTTTGCTGCAAGGTTCAACTTCATATTCTATCTTGCAATCATGCTCTACACTCTTTCCTTTAGGCTTATCCAATATCTTCAAAGTATCAGTTGCATCAATTATATAAATCTTGGCAGGCACAACAAAGCTATCCCAATTCATCCACACAACTGTGTATTTCAAATAAAGACTTCTCTTTGGACCTAAAAACCCTTTCACCATCTTGCACGTGCTATTATCAGGACAACATTGCAAACCTCCTTTATAACTTGGACTCAAAGCTACACCATCTTCATCTTTTGTAACATTATACAACTCACACTTACACTCAATGCACCCCAACTTATCTTCCACACCCCTTGTATCAATAGCATGAATATTGAACATCCATTTCTCCACATACCCTTTTGGAATTTCAGCAGGATTACCAACTTCTATCCCATAAGGATCTGGAATATATGTGTTTGTGCCTCTTGTTTCAGATCCAAGACCAAAGTATTGTCCAAAAACATTCTCTTGGCAGAATCCACTGTTTCTCACAAAAGTGATATCTGATTGGTTAGCAAGTGGCACATTTGGTTGGTGATATCTTAGAAAAATCCAATGGTGTAGATAGGTTTGAGAGAGAGGTACAGAATTTCCTGCTTCATCAACTAGCTCAGCATTGAAACTCTTGAGTGAAATATGGCCTCTTGGAAAATCAAGATCAAAATATAATTTGTTTGAGACAGATCCTGGACTTAGTTCAATCTTGGGAGACATAAAAACATTTGTTTTGATGTTGTTACTAGTCTTCCTAGAAACAGCTGATGAGAATAGTGTGCATGACAACAACACTAGTACTAATATTGTCAATGAAAGCTTCCATTCTTGAGAGACAATCTTCATGTTGATATGTTTATAGCAACAATTACCTAAAAAGGAAGTAAACAAATATAGATTTTAGTCCTTCATAATAAATATTTAAATAGAGAACCTGTTAAAAAGAGAAGTCTGTGTCTGCGCCGTTGTCAGACACCTGCACTGACACTTATGATCACATTTAATTTATTTATTTTTTAAATTATTATTGATGTCGCCGTGTCAGTGTCATAGTGATGTTCGGAGTGTAGGTGATTCATGGTAGCTTTGATGGACAGAAGTGAGAAAAGATAGATGTTTATGCTAATTATGATGATGTTATTAATCAAGTGTAAAGGAACGTACCTCAAACACCAGGAAGAAATGTAGTAACAACTATAGTAGCAATTGATTACTAAGCAATGGTGTTAAGCTTGAATATATACATAAACCATAAGATTGAATATTGTTATTTTTCAGATGTTTACAAGGCAACGCGTTTACGAAATAGATAGAATGAAATTAATTAAAGCATGCAAGTGTTTGAATGTTTCATTGCTTTTGACCGAATGTACATACGGTGGAGTGAATGACTTTAATAAAAAGTGGAGACGGCAACTTTAGACATAGATCGTTTGAATCCAATCGACAAATGTCGTATATTATTGTCGATCCAACGTGGTGGGGCTCCTTCAAGCAAACTTCCTTCAAGTTGGTTTCACATTCAACACCTCCGTGAAAAATCATAAATCTTAAGTGTTTCTTAAATACGGAAATAAACTTTTAAGTGCACCCAAAAGTCTACAACATTATACTTTGTAAGTGAGTTATTCTTGTTTTGTCAGGAATTAGTACGAAAATGTTTCTCCGTACTAATGAAATAGTGGGTAAGAGTTGGTCAGAATGTATACTTCTGTAAAAATTTATAGAAGTATATCTCCGAACGCATTTTAAGTTATATTATAGCACCAGATCTTCTCCTTTCCTCATTTTCATAAGAACTTACTCTGAAAAAAAAAAAAAAAGAGCTCGTAAGCAAACCCCCATGATACTTCATTAGTATGCAAATCATGCTACTAGACACATATACAAAAGTGATTATTATGTTAATATCATTTACTTTAGATACTTCATTGACTTCAATTAGATTCATGAGTACAACTAGATGGCCACTTGTTTGGTTTATTTGTACTCGAACTTAGGTGAAACTTGTCTTTTGAAGACTAGACATATGACAACAAGCAACACGTTACGTTGTTTACAATAATATATTTACACCTTTAATATTACTAATATTTCATAACACTTACACATTGTTACTAATATTTTATCCGACCAATTTTCAAGCATGGACCCTCTCTCACTTTCCATGCATCATCGACTGGTCATACGAGGATGAATACAATGAGGCTTGACCATAATTTTGCTCATTCCTGCTAAGAGGCAATCAAGCGAGCATGCCATTATGAGCTTTTTTTACCACATAAGAGTAAATGATATACACTACACACTGTACGACGATCACTGTCAGATGCGTCCCTTGGATGACATATCCTTCTACTCCGGATGGTTGGCTTGTGGATCACACCTAATTTATCCACATATTCCTAAGCGATTCATGCGTCAACTTGGGTTTCTACAAGGTATTCTAAGATACCCCACCATGTTTGTTCCTCCCACTATCATTCGCAGAGATGTTCATGCGATGTTTAATATTTCTATAATCATATGGTACCAAATGAAAGATGAAGTGTTCCAGCTCCTCAATCATGGAGGAATGCATTCAGCTACATCCAATGGTATTTCAGAGTGTCACATCATTACTTGACACCAAATGTGTTAGTAGATCCACTTAGGTAAACTCATCATGATATACTAGGGGAGGGGCAGACTAGGGTAGATCATGTCATTAATGTGTTACCTGCATGTCACCGTATTGTGCTTTGCAGAATGATCTAGTAGACAAGGAAGTGTTGATTGACGAATTGGAAGCATTGAACCAAATTCTACCAATTAAAGAGCGAGATACGGATAATGAGTTCCAAAAAGCTAAAAAAAATTGATTAACGTAAGTTGTTCTTCAAATATAACTTAATTTTTCATATTATTAATTATTAAATCAGATTGAAATGCTATATGTTTAGTGAGAAGTTAGTAAAATAAGTATTTCACATAAGCTATAATAAACTCAAATGTACATATCACCTTAGTTAAAAACTACAACCACGATGAAATATAAAGATGAGCCATTTTAAAATTCCAAAATATTGTTGTTTGGTATCGAATCCATGACCATGCCATTTTTCAGTACAGTTGGAATTTCCAACCATGGTAAAATATGACACACCATCATATTTATTTACCACGACTACTTGCCTGGGGTGGAAAAAAGAACACTTACTATCACTCCCTTTGTTACCACAAATCTCCAGCCGTGGTAAAACCCTTCTCTCAACCATGGTAAAAAAAGGTTTTTATAGTAGTGACCCCTCTCATTTGAAGGATTGCCCATGGATAAGACACCACCCCATCAACAACATCCATTTAAAATAGAGAAGCCGTCCGATAAGCATGGAAAGCTAAGCATAAAAAAAGAGTCCCATCTTCTTTGATTCAGGGAGATTCTGGAGATAGACAATATCTTCCTCAAATATGGAAACAAGTGCTTCTTGAGAGATACAAGAAATCTAATAAAGAAGAATGGCTGACAGCTTTAGCAAAAGAGGATATGAACCTTTAGAAGACATAATAAGCGAGGCAGAGGCGTCTACAGACAATCATGTATGTTTATATGAGCTTTCTTCTTGAAGATGTTGCGGTCATTACCTCGATCCCTTTTAATAATAGCAAGTGGAGGAGAAACTTGTTCTTCAACCCCATTAGAAACATCCCTGACAAAAGACTGACCTTGACAAGAAGATACCGAGAGAGTTTGGTTGATGGTAAGGACGTCATATCTAATCAGAAGAGGAGTAGGAGCTTGAGCTATAAAATTCATAGAGGGTGACCCTAACCTCTCGCTCTTTTGCTAGATCAAGGATTTTTTCTCAATAAAGCCATATTATATGCAAGTGCAAAATAAACCACATCAAAAGAGGGGGGGGGGGGGCGGTATGGGGGGACTAGCTCTCAACCCTCACTAAATATTTCCTTTCTTTCATGATTAATGACCTCTTCTACAATGACAGGAGTGTCAATTAACCACTTCCTCTTCATAGAGGGAATTTCTTCGAAAAGATCAAACCTTTCCTCATAGCCAAGACCTTCATATAAAGCTTAATGATCTTCCTTCATCTTAATCTCTTCACAAGTAAGAGAAACCAAGGTCACTGTATATTTGTGAGAATCTTGTTTGAAGTGAACTCAGGCCCAACACCTTTGAATCCTATAAGTACATTTACTTAGAGGTAAATTGTAGAAGTCAATGGGGGAAAGGTAACTCATCAGGAACCCAACAGAAGGCATGATGAGTATCCAAAGTACGGGAGTTTCTAACATGAAGCGATCCCGAAAATCATCCCAATCCTCGTTGTAAGCACTATACCGGGGATCATCCTAACATAGTGAGATCAACCACTAATCCCAAAGATTATCCGTCGAAGTATACGCCGCAACAAAGAAGTGGTAAAATAGGCAGCAAGAAGGCCCCCAAAGCCCATAATAATCCCAATGTTGAAACACCTTTATTAAAGCCCAAGTGCTCATGGTGGAGCTGTGAGGGTGCAATTTTTAAGAACCTCAACACCTCCTCTTTGAATCTAGTCAAGGGAAACCTCACAAGCTTATTTGAGTAAACAAGAACTTGTAGAAGGGGATGAATAATTATGGAAGTTGCTACAGATCCTTTTATCCAGTTCCATAGGAAGGACCAACTAATTAGAAGAACAAACCACTTATATATTAGCCTCTTCCACGATCGTAGGGCTATCAAAAGAGGAGGGACTCCCTAGTATCTCACAATCTACCCAACTATATCGACTTGCTTCAGACGCCTTAACAAGATTGGTACATCTTTAGGACACATCGTTGACTAATTCTTGAGTACTCAAGCCAATTGATAGTGGTGAATTAAGTATCAAGATTGATGTGGTCCTTAATATCTGCATCACTTGAATTTCGAAAAAAGCCACACATATAAATTATAATGAAGGAGTGAGCTTCTTCCCTATTCAAACCAATAAACTCCATCTTGGATGGGGCCAAAATATGAGGGGAAGAATTCCTGACATCTATGGAGGTAATTAACTTGGGACTAAGTACATAATTTCCCCAGACACCTCCATCAAAAAAGAGCGCGTCGAGAGAAGACTCGTTAGGAGAAGTTTCCCTATCAAGGAAATTACTAGAAAACCTCACCGACTCTGAAGTATCAAGCACATTCATTAGAATAGGAGAAAAATGACTAATATCCAAAATGTTGGAGCCTAAACGAGTAATGGTTTATGTTCTAACGAAGGAAGAGGAAACACTAAACTCAAAATCATTGGACAAACTTACAAAGTGATCATCTACGTGGGTCATAACAAAGATAAAAATTAGAAATAGGGAAATGAGTTCAAGGTAAGAATGGTACCTGGAAAGGGTGAGAGCAAATGAAGAAGGTGAATGTCAAATGCAAGTTGAAGGATATCCTATTTCAAAGATAAAGGAAATGCATCAGGCAAAGATTTCTGAAAGGAAATGAAAGAAAATGCTCTCACAAAGATGAAGTTGACATTCGATTTGAGGAAATGGCAAAACATTCACCCAAAGGACTATGAATCCTTTATATAGAGGGAGTGAACAATGAGTCAGATAAAAAATAATATGTAAAATTGAAATCAACGACTATATTTTACCTTGAAAATACAAGAAAACTTGGATGTATTCGAATGTCCTATAGATGAACATCACACTCTAACCTGCGAGCCTAATACCATGTGCCTTAAGAATTGACGAAACGTCTCAATGACGGGAAGTGCATTTAATGCCCTTATTCCCCACTATTTTAGAACTGCCTCATGTTCACTTCTCCTTATGGCCGAGTTCAATGATGAAATGTCAACCTCATTTTTGATAGATTTCTCGACCGCTTACACGCTCGACAAGCCCTGGGGACAACTGTTCGGGAAGGGTCAAAGGCCCAATACAAGTAATATTAACGTATCAAGCCCAACGATGCAACGCCCAAGAAAAATGTCCATCATATATAAGTGACTCGCATCAGACGTAAGGTATACTCTCTCATCTCAAACTTACACTTTATTCACTTTAGACTTTGTAACTGACTTATGCGTTGGAGTGTTAACCTTGCATGTCCACCCACATGCTGTAACGCCCCAGACTGCTTTCAGGATGGCCGACTGACCCAACAAACCAATACAGGTCTTTTCAGCATACTTTGTGCTCACTCACACGCTTTATGGGAAATTTCCAAGGAATTCCATCCAAATACTACTCCAAGTCAAGCCTCCTTAACTATGGAGTTCTTATTTGTTAGGTACCGAAAAGAAGATACATCTTGTCGGTATAGGTAGTACCAATCAATCCATATAAGTCTTCCTTCAACCATGCAGTCCCTTCCCTGCACAATTTCAAGATCTCTCTCATTCCGATGTGAATTCGACACCAATGACCTCTCTCCGCCCTCTTCGGCAACGAGCACTCTCCGCCCTATTCGGCCTTGTTTGTTACAGTTGATGCCGCATCGAAAGTCTGCACCACCATATCAGAAGTGCATCATCACCAATCAATCACAATTCTGATTCTAGTACAGAACACATAATATAAAATAAATATATTTTAAAATTAAAAAAACCTAATATAAAATAATTATATATTAAAATGAAAACACCGCTTATATATCATAAATAATTTTAAAATATTTTTCTCATAAAATTGTATAAATTATATAAAAATTTAAAATATTATATTTTAAGAATATATTATAATTTTTTTAATTACAAAAACTTGCTGGATCTGCCATTGCAAATAGTAAATTAATAAATTTTTAATAATAAAATAATATACTAATAAAGAATGAAGTAGATAAAAGATAATTACAAAGCACAATGAATGTCCAAGAACTATCAAAACAACAAAAGAAAGCAAGCAACATCACAACATGATAAGAACACGCAAAATAAATAGTCACGGTAATTCCAATTACAAAATTTACATGTATTATTATTATTTTAAAGAGTGTTTGTTAAGCTTTTCTTATTTTAATATTTTAATATTTTTATTGAATATATTTACAAATGCTTACTTTCTTATAAGATCGTTTACTTTCTTATATGTTATATATATACATGCTTAGTAAAATCAAAACAATGACCATCAAATAGAATCAAATTACTGAAAAATATAAATGTAATATAAAACAGGCACTGATTGTTACTTATTGAGGCCAAAAATAGATTGTATCTTCAAGTTGCAACTACTAATACTAGATAATATATCTTGATTAGCATTACAATACCTCATTCTGGCAACTTGTTCAAACATATATAAAACCAAAATAGGGGAATGTAACAACATGTTCAACCGATTAGAAAATACTTACCAAGTGGAATGTAACAAGTTGTTGGTTCAAATGATATATGCTAAAAATAATTGCATTATTTGATAGTTCTATGCTTGATATCCCTTCAGAAGCTTAAGGGTTAAGGATTTGTTTGATCTAAATAAAGGTGACCGGAGGGGAAGAATTTTAACGGAGAGAAGGAGAGGTGAGCGATTCTTTTTTTTTAATTATATATATGTTTGATTCAAAACAGGGGAAGGGGAGGAGAAGAGAGAAATTTTAATTAAAAATATGTTTGGTTCACAAATGCAGATGATGAATTTTATTAAGGGTTAAATTTATAAATCCCCTGCAATGTTAGCGAATTTAGGTTTTAATCCTTCATAAAGTTTTTTTTTAAACAAAAGTGACTTGGCAGTTCAGTTGGATTTTTATTTTATTTTTTATTAAATTTTTAAAGTAACGTGGAATTTTCTTAATATTTTTTTTATTTTTTACTGTTTTTTATATCATTTTTATATTTTTTTAATAATTTTTTAATAATTTTTTTTTGCGTCTTTTTAAATTATTTTAATTAATATTTTTTATAAATTATAAAAATTAAATATTTAAGCCTTTGAACTTTGATATCAAGAGAGGAGCCCATTTACTATACCTGATTTCAATTCATTTATTCTTAAGTAAAATAAGCTTATAATCAATATACCTGTTGATCAATGCATGCTTTTGTAATGTTGCTATGCCACCCTACACTTCTAATGACAAATTTGATTTAGGAGACAGGGATAAAGGGATAAGTAATACCAAGCATCCAGTCTTGTTCTATTTGATAGAGTCCCACATTGGTTGTTATAGAAATTGAATTAGTGTTTATAAGGAAACACTCATGTACAATAATAACTTAAAATCAGATCGAGGGAAATGGATTGGGACTTAAAATTACACAAGGCATTTTAATAATTAATTTGTAAATATATTTTCTTAAATAAATATTCATAAAAAATAATTTAAGAAAATGTTAATAAATAATTAAGGAATTCCACGACTTTTAAAAATTAGATAAAAATAAAAATAATCTACAAATTATTGTAAGGGGGATTTTAATTTTTTTTTACCTTTTATTAATAATTTACATTTTTATTTTTATGATCTTATATAAGTCATAAGATATTTAAAGGTGAAAAATTCGTAAATATTTTTTGGTTATAAAATATGCATAAATAATTAAACACAATTTCTAATGTTGATTGATTAAAAAAAGTTATAACTTACCACGTAATGTTAAAAAAAAGGTTAGATATATTTGATTTAGATTATAACTCTCTGACATTAAGGGTGGAAATAGGCTGGGCCGAGCTACTGTTTACGGTGATTTCCGGTAAACAACCGCTAGTCTTCCAAACTATAATAAATATGATTTGGTTACTCGCAGGATCGACTAGATTGATCCTAGGACACATAGTCAAAAAGATTGTTATCAATGGTCATTCGAACCATAGTCATGATTCGTCTTCGTTAATAAGAATTGTTTCGAATAAAACGAGTAATCTTGACAATCACTTGGTTATACGTAAGTATAATTTCAGTGAAAGGATAAGTAAAATAACATATGAAACGAAAGTATTGTTAAAGCGTAAAGAATCTTAAAATGCAGGAATATTAAATACTTCAAAAGTAAATGACATGAAAGTAAAAATACAGAAATGTAAATGGCAAGAAGTAAATGAAATGCAATAATACTGAAAGATATTTGAAAACGAAAGAGAATACACATGTATTAAAATGGTGGTGTCATACGTACATTTTCTCAGCGAACTCTTTCTCTTAACACTTGATACTTGAGTAATATGTGAGTGATTTGTACAAAATGAACACACAGAATCCTAACATTAAGACTCCTATTTATACTAATTTCGACCTTAACGGCCCTACGCTAATCTAATGCCACGTTTCTTATAAGAACTCCAGGGACGCCATCTGTTATTTAGACAGTTACGAAACCGTCTTCGAATTTCAAATCTTCCCGCCTGAGTCCTTCTTCGACGCGTGGCAGTGTATTTAAAAACACTACGAAAACACGCTAAGTAGTAATACTTGAACATATTTCATAAATTTTGTCTAAGTTCTCGAAGACATACACTTCTACTAGCTTCAGTGTTCATTATCTTCATAACGAACTTAGAAGTCTTCATTCTCGAAGCATGGCCATCAGGAGCCATTCTTTTATTTTTAAAGGATGGTCATCAGTAACCATCTTTCCTTCGAATTTTTACTTCTTCGAAGAACCAAATTTATAAAACGAAATCTTCAGCTAACAAATTGCCCCCAATAAATGTCTGTTTCGAAAATCAAGAGAAATAGGCGTTTCTTGCCATCATAAGATTTCGTCTCTTATTGATCTTTGAAAGTTCCAAGATTGCTGACTAACGTCACAATCATTGCTGACCCTGTTTCCAAAACGTCTTGTCATTTTCAAAGATGTCTTCTCATAACTTACATTCCCACGTTTTTGACCTTACTTCTTGATCATTACTCCTACATACTAGGAGTAAAGCTAATTTATTCGACCTCCGTTGGATTAAATCACTAGCCGCCACGTGTCCCTTTGTTTTTACCCAAAAATATTTAAAAAGGGTTTCCGTTAAACCTTTAAATACTTGGTTTTGCACTTTTGTACAACTTTTAATTCCTACTTCTTCATCCTCTTCAAAAGGAAAAAACACTCTCAACCCTTTCAAAAGCTTACTTTTCCAATCAAAACCTCTCCATGGCTTTATCTTCAACTGTTCTTCAACCTGTTCTGAAGCTCCAAACAACAACGCGGTCTGGGGAACAAGAACACATTCCAAACCCTAATACCGCAGAAGTGCGCGCTATTTACGCTTCCCAGGTAATCATTCCCTTTGAACTTTCTGGAAAACCTCTTGCTTTTATGGGTCCATTACCAGATGAAAACAATTCATCTATGAACAAATTCTTCCCCGCTTATTATAAAACTAGACCCTTAGTTAGTAAGATTAAGATAGATGAAGATGGTCGTTCCCCCTTAGGAGAATCTGCTAATACTGAAGAAACTTCAACTGTGACCCCTTTGGCTTTGGCGAAAATTAGGTTAAACTATATGACCAACTTTGTAAAAGTGTTTAGGTCAATCCCTTTAGCCAAAGATCCTGATTTGTACTATGCCTGGTTAGAGAAAGTAGAGAGAACGAAAGGATCTTTCTGGAAATCGTTAGGCATATATGATTTAATTCAACTGTCAAAAACAGGCTTAGAATATAACCAACCCATGTTAGTAGCAGCGGTTCACTTTTGGGATGCTTCTCACAACACTTTCCATCTCCCATGTGGGATGGTTACCCCCACTCTCTTTGATATAGCTGCTATTACAGGACTTCGACCAACCGGGGAAACCTTCGATCCCAATGAGATGGATACTGATACTATTGGTTTTAATGAATCAACAGTTACTTACACTGCATTCATCCAGAAGCACCATGACAAAACGCAAGAAGAAGTTTCTGATGAAGAACATATTGCTTTCTTGGCATTATGGCTCTCACGATGTGCCTTCTGCTCAAGATCCATACAGGTCGCAAAGAGATACCTTTGCATGGCTAATCAGCTACATGCTGGAAAAAAGCTCAACCTAAGCCAGTTACTTTTAGGATCTCTTTATGAAAATCTTAGCGAAGCCTCGAACCTTACCAAAAACTACAAAACTGGCACTCTGCTTTTTGCTGGTCCTTTCTGGCTACTGCAACTGTGGCTTAATGCTACGTTCGAAACTCATCTTCCTTTCCGAGGCAATGTCAACGAAGAAGATAACAAAATTAAGAATCGAACTATAGAAGGAACCAGGTTGGCTTACCTAACTCCAAAAGAAGAAACTGGGAAGCTTCGTGAACATTTTCTAGCATATTCAATGATGTTCGCCCAGCGTAATCAGTTCGATCCTTCTATGGCTCCATTCGTACACAGAACAATTGGTCCTGAATGGTTTACTCGAAGGTTCCCATCAACATCTCAGGATCAACAAACTGAGTCTATGGAAATTTGGGAGGCTTTTCTGACCCCAAGGTTGCTTTCTCATCGCCTTCGACCATCAAAAGGTCAATGTCTCCTTGTGTGCTACCAACCAAATCTGGTTTCGAGACAGTTTGGGTTGGTTCAAGTAAAACCCAAGTGTTTATATGAGAAAAGGAACCATATGTGTTTCCATACCTTGTACCTGACTGAAGAAGAATGTGAATCAAAAATCAACAAATACGTTGGTGTCACCAATCTTTCTCCTATTCCTTTCGAACCCGCTTTTTATACTATACCAGACTTTCACCAGTGGTGGACGGATTACTATACTTCTCAAATCTTTGATGCTGATAGTCTTACTCAAGAACTAACTGCAGCTTTTGCTGATGTGCAGGAGAATTTTCAAAAAGGTACTTCGACTCACATTAAAGAAATCCAAGCTTTTCAAAAATTCTTTGAAACTATCTACATGCATGATGATCTTAGTCGGACCGTTCGTGAGGTTGCAGTCATTTTACGCGAAAAGTTTTCCGCCAAACTGGATAAGTTGAAATTGCCCTCGTATGTTCGACCAGAACTACGTTATGAAGTGGCTTTCAAACTTAATCCTCCAAAATTCCCTCCACTGCCAAGTGCGGATTTTGGTGTGGCTCTGAGCCCCCCTTTTCCAAATTGGTTTGTGTGTGGCAACGTTTTAAGAGATCTTCAAGAAAGTACTAAAAAACGTGCTGAACGAGTGGTTCCTGAAGGATAGAAAAACACTTAGAAAGGGGGGGATTGAATAAGTGTGACTTTAAATCTTGGACGATAAAAATAAATTGCACAATTATTTTTATCCTGGTTCACTGTTAACGAAGCTACTCCAGTCCACCCCCGCAGAGATGATTTACCTCAACTGAGGATTTAATCCACTAATCGCACGGATTACAATGGTTTTCCACTTAGTCCGCAACTAAGTCTTCCAGAGTCTTCTGATCACACACTGATCACTCCAGGAACAACTGCTTAGATACCCTCTAAGACTTTTCTAGAGTCTACTGATCAACACGATCACTCTAGGCTTAGTTCACTCCTAAGACTTCCCTAGAGTATTCTGATCAACACGATCACTCTAGTTACAAACTGCTCAACCAACTGCTAAGACTTCCTAGAGTATACTGATCACACGATCACTCTAGTTCCTTACAACTTAATGTAATTCTAAGAGTATTACAAATGCTTCTTAAAAGCGATAATCACAACTGTGATATTTCTCTTAATCGTTTAAGCTTAATCTCACTAAGATATTACAACAGCAATGTAGTGAGTTGATGAAGATTCTGAGCTTTGATTGAACAGCGTTTCAGCAAGTTTGATATTCACAGAATAGATGTAGAAATTGGTAACCTTGCTTCTCATCAGAACTTCATATTTATAGGCGTTGAGAAGATGACCGTTGAGTGCATTTAATGCTTTGCGTGTTCTGTACAGCATCGCATTTAATGTTATACGCTTTTGTCAACTACCTCGAGCCTTGTTCACGCTGTGTCTACTGACGTAGCCTTTAGTAGCTTTTAACGTTCCTTTTGTCAGTCAGCGTAGTCTGCCACCTGTACTTCCTTCTGATCTGATGTTTGTGAATACGACGTTTGAATATCATCAGAGTCAAACAGCTTGGTGCATAGCATCTTCTGATCTTCTGACCTTGAAGTGCTTCTGAGCGTGATACCATCTTCTGATCTTCAGTGCTTCTGATCTCATGTTCTTCTGATGCTTCCATAGACCCATGTTCTGATTCTGCTTCGACCATCTTCTGATGTCTTGCCAGACCATGTTCTGATGTTGCATGCTGAACCATTTGAGACACAACTTCTGAGCGCTGAATTATGCGTACTCTTTATATATATTTCCTGAAAGGGAAATTGCATTGGATTAGAGTACCATATAATCTTAAGCAAAATTCATATTATTGTTATCATCAAAACTAAGATAATTGATAAGAACAAATCTTGTTCTAACAATCTCCCCCTTTTTGATGATGACAAAAACATATATAAATGATATGAATTTGCGATCAGAAAGAGTAGACGGCAAAAGACAAATTACACAGCTATAGCATAAGCATATGAATATGTCTCCCCCTGAGATTAACAATCTCCCCCTGAGATAAATAATCTCCCCCTGAAATAAATACTCGAAGAACTTTGATAAAAGACTTCCCTGATTATTTCGGTAGAGACGATCATATAAGCTTCTGCCTTCAGAGAATTCATAGCTTCTGACTTCTGCTTCCATTGGACAGCTTCAGAACTTGAATTTCTTTAGATCCTTAGAACACTCACAGCTTCTGATTCCTGCTTCCATCGTGGACAGCTTCAGAACTTGAATTTCTTTGATCTTCAGAACATTCACAGCTTCTGACTTCTGCTTCCATTCAGGACAGCTTCAGAACTTGAATTTCTTTGATCTTCAGAACATTCACAGCTTCTGATTTCTGCTTCCATTCAGGACAGCTTCAGAACTTGAGTTTTCTGGATCTTTTAGGACATTCACATCTTCTGATTTCTGCTTCCCTCGGATAGCTTCAGAACTTTGAATGTCTACCAACATCACTTCATGCTAGATTTGTATCAGAACATTGTTGAATGTACCAGAGCATCATCAGAGCATCTCTACATCCTGAAATGTTACAGAACAAAAACTAAACGACAAAAGTCAGCATGAACGAGTTAGAACATAAAATGTATGTTTGAACACATTATATGTATCAGAGCCATATAGGCTGAAATAATGTATCAGAGCAAATAATGTATCAGAGCCATAACATTATATGTATCAGAGCAAATAGAATTTTGTCAGAACAGGATAGACAATGATATTCAAATTCTATTATCAGTGCTTCTGATTCATTCTTCTTTCTTGCTTCTGATCTCTGAAGCTTGACAGCACTCAGCTTGCTTCAGTTTCCAAGAGCTTATTCCTTTTACAGAATAACGCTTCTTATGGTTTTGCTTCTAGTGTTTGCTTCTGAAGATTCACTTCACTTCTCTGTACCTGCAAAACACTTAAACCATATAGGACTTGCAGTTCTTGTTAGTGAATGTGTGGGAGCCTTTACCCAGCAACTGATAGATTTAATCAAATCATTTATCATTTATCTTCTCCCCCTTTTTGTCATAACATCAAAAAGAATATTTAAAAAGATTCAGATGCAAAAAAAAACGACAAAGAACGTTTTTCATTGATAAGTAAAAAGGATTACAGGACAGGAATGCAGGAAAACAGATGCAACAAGGAAAGGAAAACTACAAAGACCAAAAGACTAAGATCCTAGCCTACGCAAAATCCGCGCCAGAACATCATGAATCCCGTCAGTGCTTGTAGCTTGCCTTGTCATGAAGGAACGAAACTCAGCATTGGCTGCTTCTTGCGCGTCCAAACGAGAAGCCAGCATAGCTTGATTCTGATGAAGAGTTTCCAAGGTCTCCATCAGAGCTGAGGTTTCACCAGAAGAAGAAGCACCAGTATTTCTGCCCAGAGGGACAGCAATCTCAGCAGGGTGATCTTCTGGAAGATCTTCAGCTTGTGCATCTCCCATTTCCTCATCTGAGTCTGACTCAGAGGGAGCCTTGGCATATTCTGGTTCAGGCAGCTCAGAAGTTCCATCTTCCAATGCTTGAAGAATAGCTGCTAGGTTTGTTGGAGGAGTAGGACCAGCAACTTCAGCACGATAAACCACTACTGGAAAGACCATGAGAGGTGCTTTTTCAGAAGGGTTCATTCTGAACCAGTTGAACAGCCACTGAAAATCTCCAGTCAGCACAGGAAACCAGAGCACAGAAGACCGGGGTTTCCACACCACGATATCTCTGCAGAGATTTTCTTCTTCCAACTCATCTGCAGGTATCTTCTCTTCAAGAACGCTTCTGTTCCTGATGAGACAGTGGTGGCTGCTCTCACCAACTTCCAACCGGAGACCACGAACACCAGGAGCTTCAGACATAATCCTTCTCTGAGTGTCTGTAGCCTTATCCAGAAAATCCTGACGAAAGGTATTCCAGAGGTTGTTTGTAGCATACTCATCCAGATGATTAAGGTGAGCAGCACCTAGAATCTCCAACCAGCCATTTACATCAGCATGTAAAAGCTCCAGAGAGGATTGAGTAGAAGGGGTTGGAGGGATTATGGTGAATCTGAAGTCTGGACGAACAACACTATAGGGATTAGGTGTTCTGGTGGGAAAAGGGTGTGAGAGAGGTGAAGAAATATCGGATGGAAGGGTTGAAGGAGAGGAGATATCAGATGGTGAAGAAGGTGGTTCCGAGAGGATGAATGAGGAGGAAGAGGTGGTGGAGGTCTTTGAAGAGGGAGGTGATTGACGGGAACCGTCAAGGGGTTGATACACTTTGAGAGGGTCATAGGAGATCCTAACTCTTTTAGGTTTGGTTTCTGGTTCAGCAGATGCCTTTCTCTTTTGTTTCCTATCATTGTCTTGATTCCCAGAGCTTGACGATGGATTCATGATGAATTTACAGATATTGGAAACTGCTAGGGTTTATGATATGAAAAGAGAGAGATGAAAAAGAAACCGAATGCAGAGAGAGAGAAATATGAGAGGGAAAAGAAACGTTTGAAGAGTATAAAAAAAAACTGAAAGAGAGTAAATGATGAAAAGCATTTAATGTTACGTGACATGAGGAGAGATAATAATGACAAAAGACGTGATTTGCACAGTTACCTAAGTAGACGTCCCCTCAACTGCACGCACGCTTGTCCAGGAATAGTGAACACGTGTTTACCATCTGGATAGCCAGTTACAGCTGTTTTGCTTTTAGAGAGATTCTGAATCAACTTAGACACTGAAACGTTAGTAATAACTGAATCACAATTTCTAATTGATTTCTATCAGAACTTCTTAAAAAAAATTTCATATCAAAGGATACTCATACGTAAGAATTTCTCATCTTCTCATTCTGAGCTTGTTTCTGAAGACCCAATTTGTGCCGATTATATTGAATCCATCTGGTCTAGGAACAAGATCCCAAACATCATTCCTTGTAAACTGATTCAATTCTTCTTGCATAGCAATTATCCAGTCTGGATCTTCTAGAGCATGATCAACAGAAGTTGGCTCGATCAAAGATACAAGACCTAATTGACAGTCTGCATTGTTCTTAAGGAATGCTCTTGTTCTGATTGGATCATCCTTCTTTCCAAGAATGACATCTTCTGAATGACCAGAGATGAGTCTGGATGATCTTCTGACAGATGGTTCTTCAGAAATACTTAGATCCTCCAGAGAAGCTGATACTTGATCTTCAGATTCTTTGCTTCTGAGAAGCTCTGCTTCTGATGCGTTGCTTCTTGGCTCAACAACTTCTGATATGTCAATATCACAATCTGCAAAATTATCAAACTGCTTTGGTTTTTCAGAACCAAGCTTATCATCAAACCTGATATTGATTGATTCTTCTACAACCAATGTTTCAGTATTGTATACTCTGTAGCCTTTTGAGCGTTCAGAATATCCAAGAAGGAAACACTTTTGAGCTTTGGAATCAACCTTACCAAGATGATCTTTAGTGTTCAGAATGAAGCATACACATCCAAAAGGATGGAAATATGAAATGTTGGGCTTTCTATTCTTCCACAATTCATAAGGAGTCTTATTTAGAATAGGTCTGATAGAGATTCTATTCTGAATATAGCATGCAGTGTTTATTGCTTCTGCCCAGAAATGCTTAGCCATATTGGTTTCATTGATCATGGTTCTGGCCATTTCTTGCAGAGTCCTATTCTTTCGCTCTACAACTCCATTTTGTTGTGGAGTTCTAGGACAAGAGAAATCATGGGCAATACCATTTTCTTTGAAGAACTCTTCAAAGGATCTGTTCTCAAATTCACCACCATGATCACTTCTGACCTTTATGATTTTACACTCTTTTTCAGATTGAATCTGAATGCAGAAATCAAAGAACACTGAATGAGTCTCATCCTTGTGTTTCAAGAATTTTACCCACGTCCAGCGACTATAATCATCTATGATGACTAATCCATATTTCTTTCCTCTGACAGATGCTGTTTTGACTGGTCCAAACAGATCAATGTGCAAGAGTTCTAATGGCCTTGAGGTAGAGACAACATTCTTAGACTTGAATGCAGGTTTGGAGAACTTGCCCTTCTGACATGCTTCACAAAGAGCATCTGATTTGAATTTCAGATTAGGGAGTCCTCTGACAAGATTCAGTTTGTTAATCTGAGAGATCTTTCTCAAACTAGCATGACCTAATCTCCTGTGCCAGACCCACTGCTCTTCAGAAACAGACATAAGACAAGTCACCTTCTGACTCATAAGATCTTGCAGATCTGTCTTATAAATGTTGTTCTTCCTCTTGCCTGTAAATAGGATTGAGCCATCCTTCTGATTTACAGCCTTGCAAGACTTTTGATTGAAGATTATATCATAACCATTGTCACTTAATTGACTGATAGATAAGAGGTTATGAGTTAATCCTTCTACAAGAAGTACATTAGAAATGGAAGGAGAGTTACCAGACTTTATAGCTCCAGAGCCAATTATCTTGCCCTTCTGATCTCCTCCAAACTTGACTTCTCCTCCAGACTTAAGCACCAGGTCTTGGAACATAGACCTTCTTCCTGTCATGTGTCGCGAGCATCCAGAGTCCAGGTACCATGACATATTGTGCCTTGTCCTTTTTGCAGTCAAGGATATCTGCAATAGGAATAATCTTATCCTTAGGTACCCACATCTTTTTGGGTCCTTTCTTGTTAGATTTTCTCAAGTTCTGATTGAACTTGGATTTAACATTGTAAGCAATAGGAGGAACAGCATGATAATTCTTGATGTGAGTTTCATGATATTTCCTAGGTTGTGTCACATGCTTTTTGGTGTGTGTTATGTGAAAACTTTGTGCATGTGAAGTGTGCCTAATATCATGAGAGTGGCCATACTTGAACTGATCATACAATGGCTTGTATGTAATTTTCATTTCATCAACAGGTTCAAGTTTGTATGGGGTTTCACCCTCATAACCAATGCCAACTCTTTTGTTTCCAGACACAGCATATATCATAGAAGCTAGCTGACTTCTGCCAATACTTCTAGATAGGAACTTCCTGAAACTTAAATCATATTCTTTCAGAATGTGGTTTAGACTAGGAGTGGATTTTTCTGAATCAGAAGGAGATCCAACATTATTGGACAATTTTAAAAGTTTTTCTTTTAATTCAGAATTCTCCAACTCAAGCTTCTTTGTTTCAAATTCAAATTGCTTTTTCAGCTTTTTGTATTTGAGACTAATCTGAGACTTGAGTTCCAGAAGTTCAGTTAGACCGGAAACTAACTCATCTCTAGTAAGTTCAGAAAATACCTCTTCAGAATCTGATTCTGATGTAGATTCTGATCCGTCATCTTCTGTCGCCATCAGCGCACAGTTGGCCTGCTCATCTTCTGAATCATCTTCTGACTCATCCCAGGTTGCCATAAGACCTTTCTTCTTATGAAACTTTTTCTTGGGACTTTCCTTCTGAAGATTTGGACATTCATTCTTGTAGTGTCCAGGCTCATTGCATTCATAGCACATGACCTTCTTCTTGTCAAATCTTCTTTCATCAGAAGATTCTCCACGTTCAAATTTCCTTGAACTTCTGAAGCCTCTGAACTTCCTTTGCTTGGTCTTCCAGAGTTGATTTAGCCTTCTGGAGATCAGGGACAGTTCATCTTCTTCTTCAGATTCTGATTTTTCAGGATCTTCTTCTTTGGCCTGAAAAGCGTTAGTGCATTTCTTGATATTTGATTTTAATGCAATAGACTTACCTTTCTTTTGAGGCTCATTTGCATCCAGCTCAATCACATGGCTTCTCAAGGCACTGATAAGCTCTTCCAGAGAAACTTCATTCAGATTCTTTGCAATCTTGAATGCAGTCACCATAGGACCCCATCTTCTGGGTAAGCTTCTGATGATCTTCTTCACATGATCAGCCTTGGTGTATCCTTTGTCAAGAACTCTCAATCCAGCAGTCAGAGTTTGAAATCTCGAAAACATCTTTTCAATGTCTTCATCATCCTCCATCTTGAAGGCTTCATACTTCTGGATTAAGGCTAGAGCTTTAGTCTCCTTGACTTGAGCATTTCCTTCATGAGTCATTTTCAAGGACTCATATATGTCATAGGCCGTTTCCCTGTTAGATATCTTCTCATACTCAGCATGAGAGATAGCATTCAGCAAAACAGTTCTGCATTTATGATGATTCCTGAAAAGCTTCTTTTGATCATCATTCATTTCTTGCCTTGACAGCTTTGCGCCACTGGCATTTACTGGATGTTTGTAACCATCCATCAGAAGATCCCATAGATCACCATCTAGACCCAGAAAGTAACTTTCCAGTTTATCTTTCCAGTATTCAAAGTTTTCACCATCAAATATCGGCGGTCTAGTATAACCATTGTTACCGTTGTATTGCTCAGCAGAGCCAGATGTAGATGCAGGTGGATTTGTCGGAGTTTCACCAGCCATCTTTTAAATGAAGCGTTTTTCTCTTCCTGAATCTTTTCTAAACACGGTTAAGTGCTTGCACCTTAGAACCGGCGCTCTGATGCCAATTGAAGGATAGAAAAACACTTAGAAAGGGGGGATTGAATAAGTGTGACTTTAAATCTTGGACGATAAAAATAAATTGCACAATTATTTTTATCCTGGTTCACTGTTAACGAAGCTACTCCAGTCCACCCCCGCAGAGATGATTTACCTCAACTGAGGATTTAATCCACTAATCGCACGGATTACAATGGTTTTCCACTTAGTCCGCAACTAAGTCTTCCAGAGTCTTCTGATCACACACTGATCACTCCAGGAACAACTGCTTAGATACCCTCTAAGACTTTTCTAGAGTCTACTGATCAACACGATCACTCTAGGCTTAGTTCACTCCTAAGACTTCCCTAGAGTATTCTGATCAACACGATCACTCTAGTTACAAACTGCTCAGCCAACTGCTAAGACTTCCTAGAGTATACTGATCACACGATCACTCTAGTTCCTTACAACTTAATGTAATTCTAAGAGTATTACAAATGCTTCTTAAAAGCGATAATCACAACTATGATATTTCTCTTAATCGTTTAAGCTTAATCTCACTAAGATATTACAACAGCAATGTAGTGAGTAGATGAAGATTCTGAGCTTTGATTGAACAGCGTTTCAGCAAGTTTGATATTCACAGAATAGATGTAGAAATTGGTAACCTTGCTTCTCATCAAAACTTCATATTTATAGGCGTTGAGAAGATGACCGTTGAGTGCATTTAATGCTTTGCGTGTTCCGTACAGCATCGCATTTAATGTTATACGCTATTGTCAACTACCTCGAGCCTTGTTCACGCTGTGTCTACTGACGTAGCCTTTAGTAGATTTTAACGTTCCTTTTGTCAGTCAGCGTAGTCTGCCACCTGTACTTCCTTCTGATCTGATGTTTGTGAATACGACGTTTGAATATCATCAGAGTCAAACAGCTTGGTGCATAGCATCTTCTGATCTTCTGACCTTGAAGTGCTTCTGAGCGTGATACCATCTTCTGATCTTCAGTGCTTCTGATCTCATGTTCTTCTGATGCTTCCATAGACCCATGTTCTGATTCTGCTTCGACCATCTTCTGATGTCTTGCCAGACCATGTTCTGATGTTGCATGCTGAACCATTTGAGACACAACTTCTGAGCGCTGAATTATGCGTACTCTTTATATATATTTCCTGAAAGGGAAATTGCATTGGATTAGAGTACCATATAATCTTAAGCAAAATTCATATTATTGTTATCATCAAAACTAAGATAATTGATAAGAACAAATCTTGTTCTAACAGTTCCGACTAAGCATACCTTGGATACTTTCAAAGGACATCTTCATATAGATCTTGAACATGTTCGTGTCTTGACTCCAATACCTGAAGGTTTAGATTCAGACAATTTTTCGACTGACTTTTCTTTTCTTTGCTGATATACTGATTTCAGTTTCAACTACAGCTGTTGCTCGAAGGAGGAAGATTAAAGAAGCTCCTACTCAAAAGGATTCTGGGACATCTAAAAGCAACAAACCAAGTGAGAGTGACTCCATTGTTACTGACAAGAAGCCCACGGTACATACCCACTTTATATTCCTAATCTTGTATAATCTGTGAGCAGTACTCATTTTGATTAATATATATATTTTCCAGAGCTCGAAACCCCCAACAGGTTCGAAACGGAAAGTCTCTTCAACAGTTGTCTCAAATGATGACGATAAATCTCCTCCTCGTACCAGACAAGGACATAGAAAGAGACAAAAAGCTGTTACCCCTTCAGGAAAAGAGAAAGGGGTAAGTTCCTCCAAAGTTGCTTCTCCTGGCGACAAGGCATCTTCTGAAGAATCTCCTCTGAAAACCGCCAGTAATGCTTTCGTTGTCGAAAGCCATAATTCAAGTCCAGACAATATCCCAACCAAGGTATTTGGGTTTCAACCCACATACTATCTTGTAATTTTAACTAAATGGTTAAACCGACATCTTACCTTGTTATTGCAGGATGATGCTGGCACTGCCACTTCAGGTCTCAAGGTTCATGACTTCACTATTAATGTTGATAAACTTCACGGTAATCGTAACTCTTTCACTTCCGTCGATAAACTCCTCAAAGCCTTATCCTTACGACTAATTCTGGTTTGTTTAACACAGATATCTCTCAAAACAAAACTCATGTTCTTTCACCAATCTTCGAAGATGCTAGGCCACTCACCACCAAATTGCCTAATGAACCAGTCGAAGAAAGCCAATCTACTGACAGATCCCCACCTACTCATCAAGACAAAAATTTGGAAGAAGATCATCCATTCTCAGGCAGCGACAATGTGAATCCACAACCACATGACAGCGAAGACACTGCATCGGAACAAGATGCTATGGAGGAAACTTCTAAACCGGAACAACACAATCCTCAAGAAACTTCAGCCCTAGACACAGAAACCACTCCTGGGACAACTTCGAAGCCTGCCCCTGCGAAGCCTACTCCTTTGGAACTGGAACAACTTAAGCAAACTGATCCTCTTAGTTTTCTAAAGGCTATTATGAATGTGAATACTTCTTCGCCTTCAGAACTTGATGTCTCTCCAGCTGTCGTTATAGAATCTGGTGACAAGGAAGACATTCCCGACCTCCTTCGACAGATAAAAGAAAAGTTCTTTGGGGTCAATCTCGTGGATGTTCTTAGCCGGGAACCTATTAAGAGTCACAACTTAAATCAACTCTTAAAGAAAGTGGATTTGTTTCAAGTCTCAACAGAAGTTTCAGAGATAATTGTTTTGCTAGGTTCTCTAGTTGAACAACTCCAGGCCAACATTCTTCGAAAGCAAAATGTCGAAAAGGAACTATCTGAGAAAATGGCCTCTCATGACTCTTCATGGAATTATGCTGTGGATGCAACGAAACAAGGTGAGGCCCTCAAGCTTAAACATTCAGAAAATCAGAAGGCTTTTGATGATTACGAGAAGAACATCAACTCTTGGAAGCAAGAGATAAAGGCCCTCGAAGAAAAGATAAAGGAAGCTGAACATTGTCAGGCAGCCATACAAAAAACCAACCAACAAGATTTGCTCGAAGTGGTGCAATCGGGGATTAAACATTTCGAAACTGCGCAGAAATTAGTGCCAGAGATTGAAAGATTGAAGAAACACCGGGCGTTACTTGAGCTTCGTATGTCTTCGTGGGAAACTCAATATTTGAAGATCAAAAATAGCCTCCTTGAGGATTTTAACTAGCTGTTTCCAATCCTGTATTTTGTTGCATTTTCGTCTTGTAATCGAACCTTTTGTAGAAACATCTATCTGTATGCTTGACTTCTATTTTCATTCCGTCTATGTTTCTAATATTCGCAAGCACTATCTTTTAGCAAATCTTTCAAGTTCTGCCAGAATATATCTTCAGATTTTCCATAGTGATTTTATTTAATGCAACATGTAGACCCTGACCATCCTTCGCAGCATCCTTGCCTTTAGACTTGACGTTTCCACTTCTCTAGCCATAATCATTATTAAACAGTGACGTCACTCTCTTCAAAACGTCTATTTGAGACGTGCGTGCATCAGTTTCATGATTACTTCTCAACTTCCAAGGGCGGGAAACGGCGGAAGCCTTAACTCCCTTTTTGGAAAACCAAATGCAGTCTAATCAATCATCAACATTTAAACCGACCTTCAGTATCCCAGATCTATATAAAGGGTCTAATATTACTTTCATTTCTTCATTCCTGTGCTTTCTCACATACTAACAACAGAAAAGAAAAACCAACTTCTTTCTCCAAACCCTTTTTCTGAAATGGCTGCACCTCTTTCTTTCAACAACATAAAAGCTCTTATCAAGAAAGAATTCAAACTTTCTGAAGATGAACTTGATAACAACTTCATCAACCTCGAAAACCTCTTTGTCAACCAAGAACTGGACTTCTACTTTGGAGAAATCCTGGAGGGTCCTGTCTACCCCAACATGTTGGCAGATTTCTGGATGTTTGTGTCTCTACGCATAGATCCTGAAGGTAGGACCACCATTGTTTCTGAGGTTCGACATGCTCATATCAGCATCACTCCCACCACCATTGCCAACCTAATGAGATGCAATAATTCTGGGGAAACTTTTGATGATAACAGCTTCAACATGACTACTCATCTCATGTTGAGGACTCTCATGGACAACGACCCCTTCAGTGCCAAGGTTATCAGGATCTGGCATCAACTGCTTGTGGGTAACTTCCATCCTCGGAGGCTTGATGAAAACAGCATCATGGTTGAAGATTTGGAGTTTATTCTCTGTGGTCTTCGAGGGAAGAAGATTAACTTTCCTTTGATGATTTTCAAAGGACTTGTTAAGGCTGTTTCCATAGGTGTCACACGTCAAGGGACTGTGACCTGTCTTCCCTATGGGAGACTCCTCTCTTACATTTTCCTTAAGAAAGGTGTAGTGAGGAGGATGCGCAATTCTGGATCCATAGACATGTTCGAAGCCGAAAGCTTGCCCGTGCTGTCCTTGGAGGGTTTAGACCAAAGGATTAATTAGCAAGTGTTTGCCTTAGGTTTTTATGCTTTCTTTTTGTAATCTCAGAAGTTTCTAGATCATGTTCTTTGGATCCTTTTTGTAATGCATGTACTTCTGTGTTTGAATGAAAATATTTTGGTGTTTTCTTTGACTCTTTTCCTTTAATTTATCAACCCATTCTGATTGTAAAGCCATTTTGATCAATGCAACGCATATGTTTTGATACATGCTTGACCATTTTGGCTTTCGTAGTACCCTGAATGTCTACGTTTTTGCAATCTTTACTTCGTACATGCTTGGTTTATATCTCTTCAAATATTTCCCGTTTACTCTCAAGATCCTTCGATCTTCTGCCAACTCTTCAATTTCATAAGCATTGTTCGAAAATACCTTTAAGATTCGAAAGGGTCCTTCCCATTGTGGGGACCATTTACCAAGTGCCTGATTCTTTCGATCTATAGGTAAAATAACTTTCCAAACTAGGTCATTATTAATAAATGTTTTACCTTTCACCTTTTTGTTGTATGCTCTGGACACTCTTTCCTTTTGTCTTTTTATCATTTCCAGCGCTCGAAGTCTATCCTCATCCAAATCTACCAACTCATTCATCATTAACTCCCAGTATACGTTGGGAGGAATATCTGCTTGTCTTTGTATCCTTACTGATTGCAAATATATCTCGACTGGAAGTACTGCATCATGTCCAAATGTCAACTAGAAAGGAGTTGTGTTTGTAGCTTCTTTTGGAGATGTTCGACAAGCCCAAAGTGCTTGGTCCAAAGTCTTATGCCAATTCTTGGGTTTCTTTCCCACATGTTTTTTAATAAGGCCAATTATTATTTTGTTTGCTGCTTCAACTTGTCCATTTGCTTGAGCATAGTAAGGTGTAGAAGTAAATAACTTGAAACCTATTTCTTTGGCAAAGTCTTGCATTTTTCGTCCAGTAAAGACTGATCCTTGATCAGTTGTTATACTTTCTGGGATTCTAAACCTATATATAATATGTTTCTGAATAAACTCAATCACGGCCTCTTGATCCACATTCGCCAGTGGTATTGCTTCGACCCATTTCGTGAAATAGTCTATTCCTACTAATATGTACCTTTGACCTTTAGACGACTTGGGGTGAATTTCTCCAATCAAATCTAATGCCCATCCTCTAAAAGGCCAAGGTTTCACTATTGTACTTAATTCGTTTGCTGGAACGTGTTGGATAATTGCATGTTCTTGGCACTCTTGACACCCTTTCGCAAACTCTATGCAATCTTTTAACATCGAAGGCCAGTACATCCCATAACGAAACAAAAGCCATTTCATTTTGTGCCCTGCTTGATGTGCACCACATGCTCCACTGTGTACGTTCGACAGGGCCAGATATGCTTCTGCTTCACCCAAGCATTTCAATAATACTCCGTCAGGAGTTTTCTTGAACAATTCATTTCCCATAAGGAAATATGACAGGGCTCTATACTTGATTTTCCTGTTTGTATCCGTCGAAGGATTTTTTAGATAGTTTATTATTGGACTCCTCCAATCTGTATCTGCCAATGAGTCTATGTTTAATACTTCGAATTCTTCTTTGTTGGCATAACCCAATTGTGAATTCTCTAGGTCACTTGGGGAAAGTTTAGTAGACATTGCTCTCCCTCTTACTTCAATCAATTCCTCTAACTTCTCTTTTGATACTTTGTATCCTGAAGCTAATTGTGCCAAGTCGTTTGCTTCTTGGTTATTTATCCTTGATATGTGTTTTAATTCCACATATTCGAATTTCTTGAGTAGCCTATTTGCTATGACAAAATACATGATCAAATTTTCTTTGATGCACTTGTATTCCTTTGTCAATTGTTTAATGACCAATTCGGAGTCTCCTTTAATTTCGACTCTGGTTGCCCCCAATTCTAACAAAGCTTCAAGTCCAGCAATTAATGCTTCGTATTCAGCTTCGTTGTTGGAGCATAATGGACCTTCGATTTTATACTTGAGCTTTGTTGGAATTCCATCAGGAGAAATTATCAACATTCCAACTCCAGTTCCTTCTCTATGCGTTGAACCATCGAAGTATAACTTCCAGGGTTTTAAACCCACATACTATTGATGACTCTCAACTACTGCATGGTCGACAATGAAGTCTGACACAATTTGACCTTTCATTGCCTTGAGAGGCTGAAATATTAATGAATATTCAGTAAGGGCTAAAGCCCACTTACCAATTCGACTATGTAGTATTGGCTTGGATAACATATGTTTAATAACATCACAATGAGATGAAACATAGACATCAACTGGCTTTATATAATACTTAAGTTTGATACAAGAGAAATACAAGCAAAGGCAGAGCTTTTCTATAGCAGTATATCTAGTCTCTGCATCATTGAGTACTCTACTTAAGTAATAAATGGCTCTTTCGATGCCATTCTCATCTTCTTGCGCCAGCATGCTGCCTATTGTTTTATCCGACGCAGAAATGTATAGGCGCATGTGCTTCTTCCCGTTTCGGGGAGATAAGATTGGTGGACAAGTCAAGTATTGCTTGATCTGATCGAAAGCTTCTTGATGTTCAGCACGCCACTCAAATTTTCCTTGCTTAAGCCGTAGTAGAGGTGAGAAAGCTTGCGTGCGTCCACTCAAATTAGAGATAAATCTCCTTAAGAAATTTATCTTTCCCAATAATGATTGTAGTTCTTTCTTTGTGGACGGAGACTTGGTTTCCATTATGGCTTTCGTCTTGTTCTGGTTAATTTCTATTCCTTTTTTGTGGACTACGAAACCCAAGAAATCACCTGCCTGCACAAAGAAAGCACATTTGAGGGGGTTCATCTTCAAGCCATGTTTCCTCATTCTTTCGAATGATTGGCTCAGATGATCGAGATGACTCATACCCGAGGTAGATTTTACCACAATGTCATCTATATATACTTGCATGAATGTTTCTATAAAGTCATGGAATATAGAATTCATTGCTCTTTGATAAGTTGCCCCAGCATTTTTTAAACCAAAAGGCATTACAACCCATTCGTAAGTGCCTATTGCCCCTGGGCAACGAAATGCTGTTTTGGATACATCATCCTCTGCAATAAAGATCTGATTGTATCCAGAATATCCATCCAACATGCTCAAATACTCGAAGCCTGCGACTGAGTCTACTAGCATTTCTGCTACAGGCATGGGATATTCGTCTTTAGAAGTGGCTGCATTAAGATCACGAAAGTCTATCCATACTCTTAATGAACCATTCTTTTTAATTACAGGTACTATATTAGCAATCCATTCAACATACCTTGTAGTTCGGATAAACTTGCAACGTAGAAGCCTTTCGACCTCTGCTTTAATCTTCGAATGAATCTCTGGCACGAATCTCCTGGGAGTTTGCTTTACAGGCTTCTTCCCTTCTTTTATTGGTAGTTTCAATTCGACCAAGTCTCTTCCTAGACCAGGCATCTCATCATAATCCCAAGCAAAACAATCTCTGTTTTTTTTTAACATTTTGATGACCGTTGCTTTTAGTTCTGGTTCTAGTTTCGCGCTGATGTATGTTGTTCTTTTTTGATCCTTGTCTCCAAGATTTACTTCTTCAAGTGGATCCTGAGCCAACATCTTTATGTTCGACGCCATTGGGTCTTTTTCAAATCCCAAAGGTTCTTCGTCGTAAATTGCGTCTAACCTTTGACTCGATTCTTCTCTCACGATCTTTTCGACTTGAACCGGGTCTTCAGAGAATTCTAAACTCGTATGTATCTCTAACTCTGTTACTCCGTTTTTGGTTAGAACTGCGTCCATCTTTGCATTTGATAGTTTGGCTTCGAGAGCCGCCTTCCTTTTGTTCTCGGCCACGTAAGCCGAAATCTTTTCGAAGAACGAAGAATCAGACATTATTAATGTCATCGTCCCAGCCTGTTGGCCGTACTGCTGGATAATTCTCCAATGGTGCTGTATCTGCTGGACCATCCATGATCTCTCTATCCCACTGGAATCCATTTGGGTGTAAAGTTAAATAGTACAATGCATTCTTATTTGGGGTATACATCTCTTCTGCAGCATGACAAGGACTTATGTTTGCCAGGTTCCTATCGAAGTTGGTTTTATTCACCTGGTTAACTTCAGCCATATAGTAACTCTGATCTCCTTCGATATTCTCCACTATACCATCTTCCCTCCAAATTGTCACCCTTTGATGCATTGTCGAGGGCACAGCTGCCACCCCATGAATCCATTCCCTACCAAGCAAAAGGTTGTAATTTGCTTTTGCTGGTATAACCATGAACATAGTTAGCCTTGTGACTGAGCCCACTGTCAAATTGACCTGAACGACTCCCAATGTTTGTCCTATCTTGCCTTCGTAGTTAGATAAGACCATGTTATGTGGCCTTATATCAGTATCGAACATACCAATTCTCTTTAGCATGTATTGAGGCATTAGGTTCACCGCTGCTCCCCCATCGACTAGGACTTTATTAATGCCAACATTCTCAATTTTAGCCCTGATATAGAGTGGCTTCAAATGATTTCGCATACCCTCATCAGGCCTTTCGAAGAAAGCGTTCTGTTCTTCAACTGCACCATTATTCAGCACATAATAACACACAGGCCTGTGCTTCGCCATTTCCTCGATATCAGCCTCTTCGCAGTCTTCAACTTCAGTCTCCTGATTAAACTCATGAGGGAATACGGATACAACGTTGCAATTGAGGTTTATAGACGACACTCCATCAGAATCGAAATCATTTGTCATTCTATCCTCTTCTTTCCAGGAATTGGAGCGCATCTTTTCTTCTTCTTCTAAAATGTTTTCAGCTTCGAAGAGCCTGCGTTCCACCGGAGGTTTGTTTGACTTTGCCCCCTGGTGTGGGACTTGGTTACTACTAGAATCTCCAACTTCTCTTGGTCTGTATTCCTTTTGAGCCTTTTTTATTCTCTGATGCCTTCTCCACTGGGATCGGGACATAGGATTTTTTCCTTTGTAATTCTCCAATCGATACGCCTCTCGATTTGGTTTTTGAAATTGCTTCCTATATGCCATTGCAGTTCTTCCTCCTTGGTCCCAACTTCGCCATTTATTGTTTCTTGCATTAGCTTGCACCTATCTATCCCTGGGTGCATCTGCAGAGACTTTGAATGTTACCCTTCGAGCTCTGGGGTGTGGGCTATCAGGCCTCTTTGTTGGAGTCCATGTGTCGAAACCGTATAGGTTAGGACGCAACCCCTGAGTTTCTCGACCCATGTAGCAGTACACACGTTCGAATGATCTTTCCAGCATTTCATCATAGACTGCCCCACATCTGGGGCATAATGCAACTTCAGTGTTCCCTTTGTGGCATCTGACCAAAAATCCTACTAAGATTTCCTCCATCCTTGGGTACACTTGTAGTAGGGGATTTGGTTCTCTCCCTGGGTGTTCCCATCTTTTGCGTCGAGCCCTTTCGAAGTTAGCTTCGACCCTTCGATTCAGCATGATCGAACACCTTGGACACATCCATTGTTTTCCACCATTCCTCTCATGGCAATTCCAAAGGTAGTCTTTGAGGCTTTCAACTTTTGGAGGAGCTTCGATGCCCCCATTTTGCCTCGTCAGCCATGTCTCTAATTCGCCAAATTCAGACACTGGACGTCTGGCGCTGACCATGTTAACAACTGCTGGAGGAACTTCAGAGATTTGGATTTTCTGGAGTTTCATTCTGAGGTCTTCAGTGGCCTCACTGTTGTCTCCCTTCGACTCTTCAGGTATCTCTGTCTTGGAAGACTCTTCAACATCAGTATTGAAGACTATATCATTATTTAGGCTCTCAGTAGCCTGCTTTCCATTGAACATTGTTTTGGTTTCCGCAACTTCGACTTCAGATGCCTCCACCATGTTGATATCTTCTAGCTCACAGAGGCTAGCGTCAGCAATGTTCAGGGGATTGGTATCGACCTTCATGTGACTCTTGGTCTTGTCAGTAAACTTCAACCTTCCATCTTTGATAGCATTTTGAATTAGATCCCTGAAAAGAAAACATTGTGAAGTTTTATGGCCTAAAAAACCATGATATTTACAAAAACCTCTTTTCTTCCGTTGTTCCAACGGAGGAATTTTGGAATTTGGAGGCAGTATCATTTGGCCATCTTTTACCAGTAAATCAAATATTTCATCACACTTGGTAACGTCAAATGTATAAGTTTTCTTAGGGAACCTATCATTCTTATCGTTTTCTACTGGATTTTTTCCATTTGCAGGGTTTAGCAATTTGCAGGCATAAGGTGGCGCTTCTTTCAACTCAGCTAAGTCTATTTCGACTTCTTCAGGGTTATACGAGTCATTAAAAGACTCATCATCAGCGTCTTCGGCTTCGACGTACGCTACCCTTTCCTTTTTATAACTTTTATTTGCTCTAACCTTTTCGGCCTTCAAGCGTTCGACCTGTCGAACCCTATCTGCCAACTGGGCCATATCCCTAAGGTATTGGGTATCTAGTTTCTTTCTAATTGAATAATCTAGACCACCCGCAGCCATTTCGACTAGTTCATGCTCTGGGACTGTTGTAAAACACCTTGATTTCAACAGACGGAACCTATTCAAGTAATCATCAATTGGTTCTGTGAACTTTCTTTTAATACTGGCCAATTCTTTCAGACTTATCTTAGTTTGGCCTATGTAGAATTGTTCATGGAACAGCCTTTCTAAGTGTGCCCATGCATCTATTGAATTTGGTGGCAGGGTAGTGAACCAAATGAAAGCATTCTTTGTTAGCGAACTAGGGAAATATTTGATCCTTAGATCTTCGTTTCCTGCTAAGTCCCCTGCTTCTGTCAAATATCTAGCAATATGTTCCACCGTTGACTCGTTAGTTTCGCCTGAAAACTTTGTAAATTTGGGTACCTTAGTGCCCCTAGGCAACTCTGTCTGCATGATATAATCTGATATGGGGGACGTATAATTTGGACGTCGAAGTCCAGTACTAAGGCCATTATTGGCCATAACCCTTTCTATCATGGCAGTTAAATTATTTTCTGTAGCCAGATTTTCTCTTCTGACTCTTTGGACAATCTCATCTGGATGCTCGTCCCTACCCACGATCCTTAACCTGGGTCTCTCTTCTTCCGTTTCCTGTCGAACGGGACCGGTTCTTTGATTTGAAGCCTCTAAGTTAATTACTGGAGTTCCTTCGGTCATCTCTGTTCTTCGTGAGGGGCCTATATCTCTAGTGGCCGTCCTAGATGGTGGAACCACATCTTGTATACGTTCCAAAATGGGCCTCTCTTCTTGATTCGAAGGCTGTTTGTCTTTCCTTCTTGGTTGTGGCACTCCCATGAAATCTGCCATTCGATTCATTTGGGATGATATCTTTTGGAAAGTCTCCACATTATCCCGATTTGTATTAGCAATATTTGTCGCTAGTGGGTTCAAAATTGAAGCCAATTCTTTGGCCAAGACCCCTAACATATCATGGTTGCTTGCATCCATTTCTTGCCGAAATGCTGCTTGGTTATTTATGGTAAAATAGGGCATCTGGGTAGAAAAACTAGTGTTGTGTGCACTTCGACCCACTGAACCAACATTCGGTGAAAACGTCGCATTGTTAGTTGTGGCATATGTGGGCCCTGCCCCTCGTACGCCTGTTCCTAATGGATATGGCATTCCGTATGGATTATTTGGCCTCCACTCGAAAGTAGAATTCGTGCCTTGACCAAACAAGTTATTTGCAGCATTTGTCGAGGAAAACGGTATTTCCTCTACGCTTGTGGATGAAGGTGCGGTTGCCGATACTGAAACTGGAATAGTCCCTGAAGGTCCTGTATTATTTTCAGGCATAGCCTGGGAATTATCTGCAGGTCTCGATCCATTTGGACCCGGTGTATCCCGTGTTCCCTGACTAGAAGTCGAATTTGCCGCTCCTGATCCTGAACCTTGTGGGGGACCCTGGTCACCACCTGCACTGGCCGTAACGACCATTTTCTTGTTGTACCTTCGTTTGGGAATCGGTTGTGCACTGTTCATTAACTTACCGTTCCTAAGGTTCATACAAGGTCTTGATATTGTCTAGACAAAAATAAAACAATTGATTAAAACAATCTGTTTGACAAGTCCCACCAGGTGTGCCAATTTGTTTACGGTGATTTCCGGTAAACAACCGCTAGTCTTCAAAACTATAATAAATATGATTTGGTTACTCGCAGGATCGACTAGATTGATCCTAGGACACATAGTCAAAAAGATTGTTATCAATGGTCATTCGAACCATAGTCATGATTCGTCTTCGTTAATAAGAATTGTTTCGAATAAAACGAGTAATCTTGACAATCACTTGGTTATACGTAAGTATAATTTCAGTGAAAGGATAAGTAAAATAACATATGAAACGAAAGTATTGTTAAAGCGTAAAGAATCTTAAAATGCAGGAATATTAAATACTTCAAAAGTAAATGACATGAAAGTAAAAATACAGAAATGTAAATGGAAAGAAGTAAATGAAATGCAATAATACTGAAAGATATTTGAAAACGAAAGAGAATACACATGTATTAAAATGGTGGTGTCATACGTACATTTTCTCAGCGAACTCTTTCTCTTAACACTTGATACTTGAGTAATATGTGAGTGATTTGTACAAAATGAACACACAGAATCCTAACATTAAGACTCCTATTTATACTAATTTCGACCTTAACGGCCCTACGCTAATCTAATGCCACGTTTCTTATAAGAACTCCAGGGACGCCATCTGTTATTTAGACAGTTACGAAACCGTCTTCGAATTTCAAATCTTCCCGCCTGAGTCCTTCTTCGACGCGTGGCAGTGTATTTAAAAACACTACGAAAACACGCTAAGTAGTAATACTTGAACATATTTCATAAATTTTGTCTAAGTTCTCGAAGACATACACTTCTACTAGCTTCAGTGTTCATTATCTTCATAACGAACTTAGAAGTCTTCATTCTCGAAGCATGGCCATCAGGAGCCATTCTTTTATTTTTAAAGGATGGTCATCAGTAACCATCTTTCCTTCGAATTTTTACTTCTTCGAAGAACCAAATTTATAAAACGAAATCTTCAGCTAACAGCTACGCTTTGCCAAGCCTGACCTGTCAAAAATTTTAAAGCCTAAGTCTGACATGTGGCATATCAAAAACTTATTTTTAGGCCTAAGCCTGACCTTTTCGAAGGCCTGTTTGGCCTAAGAGCCTACATAAAAGTCTGTTTTATTTGATCATTTGTAAATAAGAAATTTAACTAATGTTTAAATAGACTAACAAATTAAAAGATCAACAAGACTAAATGCTTATTTGCGCTGACTTATTCAACTTTACTTATTAACATAAATTTTATGATACTATTTATTTGAGAGAAGTTAAGAAAATAACTTATGATATTGTTCATAAAGTTTTTGCAGTTAATTCTCATCCGTTCATCAAAATGACTAAGCTTGATTTTTATATTTTAATTCAAAGTATGAATACAATATTATAGTGAAAACATGTATCTTTACCCATAAGTTTTTAAAACACTGAGTGATAAAGTGAAAACTTTTCATGATGCCCTTCGTTACCTCAGTTATGTAGCCAAGGTTAAATCTATTTCGCGTCTAAGGTGTATCGTGTTTTTTGTAGTAGTGGTTGCTACCCAAGTCACGAAAATGTAATGTGATATGAAAAAAAAAATTTGTGATAATGTTTGTGTGTGAAACTATCCTTTTTCCTTATGTCTATATTGAACACAAGACATAGATCGTGTCACTCTTGTCTAGTTCAATATTAGGTCCTGAGACATTTATCATGTTACGCATGATGGACATATTCTTTCTAAGTCACTCATATCCCTCAACTGATTTGTCGAGTACCCATCAACCACCACTATAGCAAATAACGCTTTTAACGTCGAACACGAAATGCATTTTACCTCGGCTAAAGTAGCGAGGTAACGAAGGACGTCATGAAAATTTTCCACTAACACCTCGATGATTAAAAAATTGAGGGGTATAGTCATATGCACATGGGATTCAATTCCCAATAGATGCACTTTTATTATTTTCAAAAATAGCGTATCTTTTATCTCGATTTATTCAAAAAATCGAGTGGTATGATTATTATTATTATTAATATTTTTTAAAGTTGTTACATTGTTTACCGAGAATATTAAATTGTTTACCCAATATTACATTGTTTAGTCATAATATTAAAATTATAATTAAATTTAAATTTTCTAGAGTTCAAAATAAAAATAAATTCCCTCAAGATTTAGACATTAGATCTTTGAATTATTGAATCTTGGGGAAGATCTTCTGTTAGATCTTACATGCAATTGTTTTTGATGAAAAAAATGGAAAGATAATTAATATCAAAAATCAAATCATTTTTCGGTTCGAATAATTATTTAAGAAAACAAACCTTGAACCCAGAAAATTTTCTGCTTTTGCAATCCATCATAGAGAAAATTTCAAAGCGTCCTTAGGTTTCAAGCGCTTCATATGTTTCATTTAGGTTAGATTTTCAATATTCAACATGCTTTTATAATAGATGTCCCTTAGGTTTCATGCGGATCACTAATGGCAGCGGCTTGAGCGTCGATAATCATTAAATGGACGACAAATATTTGTTAAGGCCAATGTATATAGTATAAAAATGCTTAACTATCACACCGACCATGACAAATCATCAAGGTGAATGCACATTTTATTTTTTAATTACATTGCTTTCACATAATACTAAAAATACATTGTCTGCATCAAATCTTTGATGATATCAATATTTAGATGCTAGAGGTCCCAAGCAAGATGCTAGAGATATGTTTTCAGTACCAATGAGAATTTTTATTTTCTACACTTGCAATCCATCCCAGAGATATGTTATGGCGGTGGTAAATATTTCCTCTCTTTGGGCGGCTTCATATTATTAAGGATTAGGGTAAAATCTATTTAACAAGTATTTATAGTAAAATATGATTTATATATCCCTCGATTTAACTATAAAACCGAGGTAAATTATCATCTTCTTTAAACAATCACCTTGGTTTTGGATTAAAACAGAGGTGAATAATTCTTTTTTTTAAATATTACATCAATTACACAAAATATTAAGATAAATTGTTTACAACAAATCTTTTCAAAGGTTAAGCTCAATTCTTTGTGTAAGTTGAAACTCACTTCTCTGTTTAAGTCCCAACTTCTAAAAGAATGATGCTTGAATGTCAGACTTTGCATTCAAATTCATCATTTTTTAGCAGCCTGTTTGTTTGAAGAGAGAGGAGTGCACAATAAATTTCGTGCTATTTCTTCGGTTCGAAATGTATAATAAATATTTGAAGCTAGATTTATTTTCTACACTTGCAATCTATCAAATGAGCAAAATGCAACAACAACAACATCAACACCATTATGTGAGATAGATTACAAGGGCAAAATAAAGTTTTATTCTAGATAGAATAACATTGACGATTTTTCTATCTTGCAATCCATCCCAGAGAATGATGCATGCGAGTTTGGGGCGACTTCATATAAGTAAGGATTAGGCTGAAATTTGTTTGACGAGTGCTTTTATAGTGAAATCTGATTATTTGATCCATCGGTTATATCTAAACACCGAAGGGTTAGTTCAATTAATTTACACTTATAAACAAATAAAAATATAAAATGAAAATGTCAGGATTCAAAGCGTGTCCTGATTTGATTTTTCCCTCAGTTTTCTTAAAAATCGAGGGAGTATGTTATTTTTATTATTATAAAAAAATAAAACATGGTGCACCTAGGCATAATACCTCATTTTTTCTGGCTGAGGTGAAGCTTAGTCATGAAATGTATAATTTGCAGTAGTGCACCTTTATGATCATCCTGTTAGAGACAATGTTTAATTGTCAATAAAGTACTTGACTTGTCATCTTGGTTCCATAGTGGTTTCAGGCCGAAGGATTGTATACATCACTATTACCTTGAAAATAATTTATGACACATGCATAACATTCTATGTAGTATTCTCTTGGTGGGTCATTCTAGTATAAATATTACTCCTAACATTCATACCTATGTGAAGACTAGATAATTCTTTATCCATGATCCAATGCTTGAATGCTATCTCACCTTACAATAAAGTTTGACTATAAATACTTTAAGAGTAATGACTTTATGTTTAATAGGATATCATGATTAAGTTACACTTAATGTTTCCTTAAACGTTAGCTATTCTAGGAACTTATTATTTTGAAAAAACAAACATAGCAAATAAATGCTTTTTAATATTAATAAATAATTCAATACAAATATTAAAACTATTCAACTTCAGGATTTACACCAACACTCTCATGTGTAGTATTTATTATACGTAGGAGTGCGCAAAATATCCGGTTGTGATGCCCAAATCAATAACCAAATCCAAATCACTTTTAAATATTCGGATATAATTGAATGATTATTAACCGATTTAGTTATTAATGATTTGGTTATCCATTCATATAATTCGGATATAATTAAATGGTTATTAACCGGTTAAATTATTTTGAATTCGGTTATAATCCGGTTATTATCCAAATCCAAATATTTTAATTCCCAAAATAAATTAGTTTTTTTTTTGAAAAAAAAATTCAAAAATTATTTTTTTCAAAATTAGATTTTTTTAAAAAACCGGTTATATAATCATAACTAAATTTATAACTAATTTTGATTAAAATATGGTTATGATCATAAATCCAAATCATTTAAATAGTTTTAAAATAATTGTAGTTTGGTTTTTGAAAATAATCAACGATGCACATCCTTAATTATATCATATGGCATTTGCAAAAGTATAATCACTCATACTACTAAAAATGTTGCATAGATTAGTGCATATGTAAAAGACTTCAACATGTAAGTTAATTGGGCTACTTCAACGACCACGGCTGTTTGAAAATTTTACTTTATACCCCTACAATTATATCCATACCCTTACACATAAAAAATTAGGACCGAAATACCCTTGTATAAATAGTATATATTTAATTTTTTTTTCACATTTCAAAAAAAAAAAAATCGAAACACTAAAAAATATATAAATTGGACACTTTTTTAAAGTGTTTCGGTTTTAAAAAAATTACACCGAAACACTTGAAAAAAGAGTTTCGATAGTCAAAATTTTCAAGTTACATACCGAAACACTTAGTTAAAGTGTTCCGGTAATTTTAAAGTTGAATAAAGTGGGAGTTAAGGTGCAAACCTTAAGTGTTCCGATGGTTTATTTTTTTAAAAAAATTCTAAACTTTAGACAACGCTTTAAAACCGTTGCCTAAAGTTATTGGGAACAGAGCTAAGCCGTTGCCTATGGTGTCACAAAATGTATTTGTCATTTACTTTAGGCAACGGTTTAAAACCGTTGCGTAAAATCTAGAATTTTTTTAAAAAAAATTAACCACCGGACCACTTTAAATAAGGATTCCGGTATGTAATTTCAAATCCCACTTTAAATACTTTGAAAACTATCGGAACTCTTTTTCTAAGTGTTCCGATATGTTTTTTATTAAATCGGAAGACTTTAAAAAAGTATTCCGGTTTATATATTTTTTGGTGTTTTGAATTTTTTTTTTGAAATGCGAAGAAAAAATAAAAAATTTTTAAAATATATATTATTTATACAAGAATATTTCGGTACAATATTTTTTTCACGTAAAGGTATAAATATAATTATTGGGATACAAAGTAAAGTTTTCTTATTGTTTCTTCTTTCCTATCTTGAATTTCTGTTATGTTTTTTGTCCCCATCATCCTTTCAGTGGAATATTGGTAATTATTAGCAGCTATATCTTTTTAAGATCAAACATTCTATATAAGACTTGTTAAATTAAACCCCTACTGATGAAGCATCAATCATAAGCCTGGTGGTACCAAGCCATTGTAGAAAGTCTTTAACTAACACATTGTTTGTTTCTAGAGAGTCTAAGAGGATGGAAAGTTTATTGAAACTTGAGTTTCTTTCGTTTGGTAGTATGTCAGGGAGGAAAGGAAACTCACTTTTCATGGGCCCATGTTCCAAAATCTTTCTGCTCATATTTAAGAAGAAAATGGACAACATCCCTATTTTTTTTGTAAAGTCAAAATTAGCCATATTTTACACGGATCCCATTCTTATTCTTACATTTATATTTTATATTTATATAAGGGCATACATGTCTTTTATTAAATATATGTTTTTCTTTACTCTCACAATCTATTTATTTTTACTTATACCCAACAACAATAAGAATATTTAATTTTTCATCTACTTTCTACCCACTTTCAATCCTTTAACATTCATTCCTCTTACTTTCCTTCCTTTGATTTTCTCTTCTTATCCAAACAAACCATAAAATTACTAAATACACATTACTATTCCATAATAATCATGACACTGTACGAGAAATTCTTTGAATCTTTTTCATGACATACAAATATTTTCATCATTAATTTACTTGAAATATGTGATGACATTCCCCTTTCAAAGTCAATTTTTTAAACATTTGATTGAGATTTATGCACACATTTGTAATATTTTTAATTTAACTAAAATATTTTTGAAAACATGTATTTTTATGCGCAAATGAACTTTAATATTTATTAATAAATATCAAGTATTCTATTTTGGGTTTACTGTATGACAAATATCAAGTATTCTATAAATGCGATGTGCTATTTCTAAAACCAATTTGTTTCATTATTCAATTATCTTAGTTATATTTTAGGATTTTGCCGTTGTCTAACATGAAAAGCTAATATAAAATAAAAAAATATTATAAACTTTTAAAGAACATCTAAAGTTGTATTTGAGATAAGATTAAATGAGTGATTTAGAGAATAAAAAACAACTCATTGATATATCTTAGAGACATTTAACAATAAATTCAATTTATTAATTGTTTTTTGCAACTCTTATAATCATTGACTTGAAGTCAACAGAGAGTAGGAAGTTTTTACTTATAAAATGTTCAAACAAGATTTTTAATTCATGTAAAAGGAACAAAATATGGATCAAATTTTTAAATTTATTTATGCTTTGATAATATCTCTTTCTCTATTTTTTGTTGTAACCAACGCTCGTAAGTAATTTTCTATATTATTTTAATATTTTCTTTTTTATATTATACACAATATTTTATTACAATTTGGTAACATTTTCAATTTTTATTTGACTTGGCAGTATGGCAATGCAAAGAGAACGATGATTGTCCAATAAATATGTGTGAGCCACATCTACTTATTCGATGCATTAAATATGTTTGTAAATGTGTCTAAGAGAAAGTGTTCCCATTTATATGAAAAATAATTATAGCTTACTAAAATCGTATAATTTATTTGTACGTCATAATTCCTCCCACACTTTAATTTATGTTTAATATTTGACAAGTTCAAAAATGTATTTTTATATTATACAAGTATTGTTACATACATTCATTAATATGAAATATTGAAAACAAAAATGTCACACTATGGTTTCTTTTTTACAATGTCACTACATTATATGATTATATAGATAACTTATTAAATTTTACATATTAATTTAGCATAATGAAATAAATTTCATAAATAATAATATGTATTGAAATAATTGTAGAAGCTTCAAAATCTACTTTTATGGTTTCTTTTGTTTACATTGTTATTCTTGCATGGAAAATAATCTTTAAAGTTGAAAATTAATTAAAATAAGTAAGCAATATGGAAAATAAGTAAAAATCACAATAAAACAAAATATATTAAAGAAAGATGTAACCATCATAAATAAACAACTAATAACAATATAATTTTAAAATCAATTGAATGTAGTAAAAATAAGTCTGAATGTGACAAGTCAAAGAGGTTATGGGTACAAAATATAAAATTGATTTCACCTTTGTCTAAAATATCATTTACTCATTCTCTAATATATATGCAAGCATCCACAAAGGAAAACAAATGAGTGAGTGATCACATTCATATATAAAAACTAATATTATGGTTATAAATACACCCAAACATTTGTGACATGAAAGATTTCCTAATAATTAAAATTCAAAATATAAATGTCAATGATATAATTGAACGCCTTCAATCATCACACTCAGGTTAGATAGAGTTGATTTCATCCGTCTGTCATATATAAACTCTATCGCATGCTAATTGATGTGGTATTATCTCATCCTCACTTTCAAACTACATCTTTTTGATTTCATTCATTTAGATGGTTGAGTGCTAGCCTTCTAGGTCCTCGCACTACGTTGCACCTGAAACTATTGCCGCCACACAAGAAAATATATTTCTCTCATTATCCAAGTTTCTCGTTCCACCACGAAACATTGACACCACCTGTGGGAGCTCGAAGTTCCCACGTGTATCTTTGCCTTGATTGAGGGACAATTGTTTTGAACGGGCTAAAATAATCTCACATTGCTTAAGAGTTGAGGCTAAGACTAGTATAAATCTATTACTAAGTTTTTGTTAGTTTTATCTTGTAACCTTTAAGTCTTTACAAATACAATCCAAAATATAAATATACTATTAAATAAATCAAATGAATCATAACACTTATTACAACAAAAATCTCACAAAGGCTTTTCAGTCTTTTGAAACTACGATAATTCTCGTGAAAAAGAAATTTTAGAATAGATAGATTAGAAGAAAAAGGAGAGAGATTTCCATTCTAAAAATCAGTGTTTTTGAAATGAGGAAAAGCCTCTTTTATATAGGAAAAGATTTGGCTCAAAAAGGAAATGATTCATGAGCCATTTTAATCTTTTAATCAATTAACCCTAGCAAGTAATCAGTTAAGACCTTTCGAAATATGGGAACCCTAATCTGACAAAGGAAAACCTACAAAAACTACATTTTTAATCGATACAAAATTTTTCTAATCGATTAAGAAGCCATTTACCTCCCTCTAATTGATTATATCTTATCTTTAATCGGTTAAGAAGTATAAAAAATTTCTCAATTGATTATAAATACTTCTTAATTAATTCTTTACATGACATGATAAGTTTTCAAGATTTTTTATATATAAAAGAGATAGTTTTAAAAGCTTTTCTTTGTGTGAGTCTGTGTGTATGTTTTCCATAGTACGTAGATACTTAAATTTTTTTTGGAGAATAGATAGATGATTTTATTCCACCAAAAATAGGACAAAACAGTCGATCCCTTAGAATCCAGACAATCAAACAAGAATTACAAAACGACAATCAGACAAACTAGGTGCTAATCACACTATTGAGTATTCAAAACTTTAATATGCTCCCTAAGGGCTCTATGATGCCTACTGCGAATGATTATAATGTGTTTAATCTGGGCATCTATGTCTTGAGCCACGGGGTTGTTGTTGAAAATAGCATCATTCCTCGCATGCCAGATGAAATAGGTTGTTTCTGCCAGAGCTATTTTTAGGAGGAGTCGTCTCCAACCTTTCTTTCTTACTTCTTGTATCAGCCATACTTTCTCTAAGTTCCAATCCTGTCCCACTCTCGAGTAGCCAATCCACTGAAGAACAGGATTCCAAATGCTTTGTGTGTATCTACACTGAAAAAATAAATGAGCTATAGATTCAAATTCAGCACAGAAGATACATGAAGGATCCGTGATCAGGCCAAATCTTTGCAGTCTATCTCTAGTAGCTAATCTCCCAATAAAGAGCAACCAAAGTTGGAACTTAGCATGAGGCCTAGCCAAATTGTTGAAGAAGACAGTATTCCACTCAATCTTTTGCTCATCTCCCCTCAGTCTATGGTAATGCTTAGCAATATCAAATTTTCCTTCTCCCAAGGTAACATTCCAGTCTGGTAGCTGTATACATAGATTCCTGCTCTTCACAATGTGTTTCAGGATCCAAGAACAGTCTTGTGGAGGTATCCAGCTTTGGAAGTCAATAGAGAGATAGATACTTACTTTTGACCTTTAACATTCTAATAGATCACTCAGAAACATGCTAAGCACATGACATGGTGAACTTTCAAACTTTATCTCTTTTACGATATTTGAGATTCACGCTTCCTTGCTAGGTTCAACATTGAACTTCAACTCGATTTTGAATCTTCTAAATGACGAGGCTTGAGATAAATTCTTGATTGGATGCCATCGTCAGATAGTTTTGGACAGTTGTCACCATTTTACATTAAGTGTTATCATCATTGAGGTGGCTTGACTTTTGACCTCAAAAGAACATCTTGACCGTTGAACATTATTGATAGATAAACACTTCACTTGAATTCCTTTTGCATAAGGTGTTGTCATAAAAAAATCCAACAAGATCATCTAACGCATGTAGACAGTTGTACCGACACAACATATTGATCCACATTCTCCTTTTTTTTTTATGATGACAACGAATCTTAAGGAGTTGGAAAAACAGAAACAAATATATAAATAATTGGAGTGGTTAAATTCTCCCTTATAGATAAAGAGAGTATACACTATTTCCCTTAAGAGTATACTTCTCCTCCTTTGACAATATCAAAAGACGGGATAAATATAAACTTCATAAGTAGATAGATCACAAAACGACTCACATAACAATAATGAGTTACTTAATAAAGAGGTGTAAATAAGCACATAGGAAGGCACAATTAAGTAGAACATAAAACCATACTTCTTCCTATGAATTACCACATCCAACTTTGAGATTTTTTCTTGCAATAGAAGTTTTTTGTTGATCTTTCATTCAAGGTCGGCCTCCAAATTTTTTTATTTCTTTACCTAGGCATATGTTATACCATTGATACATCTTACAGTACATTAATTAATTACTACTCTTAATCATTATTGTACCGTTGCAATTTGCAAATAGGAAGTTAAGTAGCCACTACAACATTGCACCTAAACATACATTTGCAGTAGCTTTTTAATTTAATAATTTGATTCATTAAATTTCTCTCTCTCAAAATCAATTTATATTAAAGAATAGATACACAACAATTTTACTATCATTACTCTACCGTTGCAACTTGAAAGCTTAATAGCCACTACTACATTGCACCTAAACATACATTTGCAGCAGCTTTTTAATTTAATAATTTGACTCATTAAATTTCTCTCTCTCAAAATCAATTTATATTAAAGAATAGATACATAACAATTTCATTGTACGTTCTTATCCTATTGCCTTTTTTCTTTCTCTGCAAAAGAAATTGCTTTTGAAATGGATGTAGAACCAAAATTTCGTGAAAAACGTAAAATTCATAGAAAGAAACAATTTGATGAGATTATTAACAATGAAGTTGTAAGATCTCTTGAAGAATCATTTAAAACGGATTATTTCTTATATATATAATAGATCAAGCAATCACTTCATTTTAAAGTAGATTCGAATAATTTAAAATATATAGTGATATTTTTGGTTTTCTATTTAGTATTGAGCTGTTAAAATTCATTGAAGTTGAAAATTTAAAAGAGAATTTTTTAAACCTTGAACGATCATTAAAACATAATGACAAAACTGATATGGATGGATTAGATTTATTTATGGAACTACAAATTTTAAAATAAATAATAAAAGTAGAAAATGATACACCAATTGATATACTTAATTATATAAAGAGACTTGATTCTTTTCCAAATGTTTATATTGCTTACAGAATAATGTTAACAATTCCTATAACTGTTGCATCTGCTGAGAGAAGTTTTTCAAAATTAAAGTTAATAAAATTGTACTTAAGATCTCAACAAAGATTAAATGGGTTGGCTTTATTATCAATTGAAAAAGAAACACTAAATAAAATCGATTATAATAATTTAATAAATGATTTTGCATCTCAAAAAGCTCGTAAAATAAAATTTATTTTTAATTTAAAAGGCCTCATTTTAAGATCCGCCTCAGGCCTCAATATGTGTTGGGTCAGCCCTGCTTTCATTTTTCTCAATTTTTTTATCACACACTGGGTAAACTTCATAAGACTTCTTCCCCTTGATTCTTTCTTGAATCAAACATAACTTTTGAAAACAAGTGGCAATTATGGAATCTATTTCTTTTTTGACGAGGTTTCTTTCTAAAAATAATTCCTCAATGTGAAATCATTTCTCCTATTTTTATTTTGATCCTTCTTCATCTTTGTTGATGTAGGGCTTCAGATTTCTTTTTGAATTTCTCGTTCCTTATATTAATCTGTTTAAGGAAGAATTCCTCTAGTTGATGAGTTTGTAACTCAAAAGAATTAGAAGTCTCCTCATAGACCTTTCAATTGTACTCTACATCATATCAGAAAATTCCTTACACAAGAATTCATTAGTAGCATCGAATCGCTAAAAATATACATAAGAAAAATGTCATGCTCAATTTTCTTAATAAAAAGGAGTTATATCAACCTTCCCTATTTAAAAATTATTTTTAAGCTTAAACTTGCTTAGGGGATCATACCTGATCAAAAGCTTTCTTTGGTTTGAGATCATCTTGGTTCAAAATCTCATCATGGTTCATGATTATTCTGGTAAAAACCCGGGTTTGGTTCGTAAGCTCAACATGGTCAAAAGATTTCTTGGTTTGAAATGTAAGTGGTTCGTGATCAACCTTGTGAAAATCTTAGTTAGGTTTGTGAGTTCATCCCGATTCAAAAGCTCACTTTGGTTTCAGATAAGCTTGTGAAAAAACTCGGTTTAGCTTGGGGACTGTTTATTGGTGTGTTTGGTAACCAATCAAGAGTTTAATGAAACTAGTGAGATTAACTCGAAAAATCTCCAAAGCAATTTGTGCAAATAAATTGTAGGAAAACACATGCCTGTAAATTGAATGCAGTCGTTCGTACGAAGATAGCATAAAGACATACTTTAAATGAAGACGAACTTTGATAATTGACAAGAAAATTAGATGCAATAAATGAAATTAATCAAAGGAGAAGATGAAAGACGGAAAAAGTAAATGTTTCATTTAAGGAAACAAGAAAACGATGAAAAGATTGGACGCAGAAATATACATATTTATCGCAAACAATTTCGCTCTTTGAGTACTTCAGTTGTATGGAGAGAATGTATGAAATTTTGTGACCCATGTTACAATGTATGAGTCTGCTATTTATTATATTTACAAATAACCGTCGACGACGATTCTAACCACCAGGGGAGTGCTATGTTTTATCCCACCTCTAATCTTCAGGTTCGCACTAGCGCTTCCATGTGTCACCCATGATTTACTGTTTGTAACCCACATTGAGTTAAACTGCTTCAAACTTTCCTACAAACTCTTGATCATATCTGCCAACTTGTTATGGACATCATCTTTACTCTATAACTCACTCATAAAGAATCACCAAGCCTTTAACCTCTTTGTGGCTTTGTCGACTAATGTTCCTGTTGACCTAAGAGTCCTGTCGACTGCCCTTTTCGAGATTGCAGACATGTTTACAGCTGATACTAGTCTTGTGGATTTTCTCTTGTGATTCTTGCAGATCATAAATGCCACATTATTTGGATCTTTGGTCGACGCTCCATCGATGCGGGATCGTTAATGCCCTAAAAGACTTGACATTAATGCTCTTACCACTTAATGTTCCTCCATTATAACCTTTTCGTTGACTTTTCATTAGTTGAAAATCCCAGTGTAACAGGGACTAACCGCTTCAAGTTGTTGTTTGGAAAGAAGACTAACCACTTAAATCCACTATTTGGAAGAAGGACTAACCGCTTCTCTGTAGTGTTTGCTGTGCCAGTACAAATCTCCCACCTTTCACATTAGACCCCAAAATCATACCTAGCCTACTAGCCCATTAGGTTGACACAAAATAATGTTTCTTTGTAAGAGTGAAATATCAATAGAAGCTATCTCAAAAATAAAACTAATGAATTCAAGGTAATTAGACATACGTCTCATGTAAACAAAGGTTGTTTACTTAAATCCCAACAACATAACTAAAAATCAAGGATATTACATTACGACAAGACTAAAATAAAAACCTTAAAATTCAAAATTCAAAATAAAACTAATCTTGCAGAGTAGTTTGAAGAGGCAAAGAACTTTCGACTCCATTCGCAGCATTAGCGTTCTTTTCCGCAACAGCCTTAGACAAACCGAACATCTGAAATTGAAAACAACGAAAATAATTAGATGGCAAAAAAGTAATTATTATATTGTGAAAAACTAGACATAAATAAATAAATAAATAAAACAGAAACCTTGTTAATTGTTTTCTGAAAGCAAGTTTTGTGTTCATCCATAGAAGCATGAATGAACTCGTCGATGTGATCCTTCAAATCCTCGATGAAAGTCGCTTCCTCGTTCTTCTTCCTTCTACACGAAGATGGCTTTTGAGGTTGGCTTTTCTGTGAATCCATGATCACAAACCTTTGTCGCGGTTTCTGGAAGTGAAATCTTTGAAGTTTGTTGGTTGTGTGTATTGTTTGAAACGAAAAGGATTAAAAAAGGTGGGGATTTCGTGGAGAGAAAGAAAACAGAAAACAATGGGCTGTGTGAATCGATCCAGAAGGTTCTAAACAATGGGTTGGGTTATATTATTCTCTTTGTAAATTACTTTTCTCCCACAAATCTATTGGCACCCTCTCACTTGCACTTAACGTCCCTTTCTTTTAATAATGTCAAAAATTACCTTTGTTATTATTTATTCATTTTTAAGAGCTCTAGTTTAAAAATAAAAATTCAAAGAATCAATAAATTTGTAAAAAAAATTGTAAGCTTATTAAAAAATTCAATAGTTTTATATTGATTCACATAAAAAAATACGCATTTTTATTGGATTATTAAAAATGCAATTTCAGCTTTTATCAAATTTTTTGAAAATTTGGTACGTTTTTTAATTTTATCAAAATTTTTAAATATATAATATATGAGTTTAATGGTAGTACACTGTTCATTAAAAAAAGAATTACACATATATTAAAATAGAATATTTTAAAATGCCAAATTATAAAAATATTTTAAAATTTACAATATCACTTGGTATTTTACATGATCCTCATTGATTGACAGTATAAAATTTTTTTACAACTGTCAATACATCATCCCTTTTCTCATAATATATTAGATATTTCTTCTACTCCTAAAAAATCTGAAAGATTAATTGAGCATGCTTTCATATAAGCTTTCATGAAAGTTCATTTTAATATTAATTTTTAGATATTTTGATGGTATAGTAAATTATTATAGATTAATTTCAAATTTTATAGGTATAATGATCTATATGCTATTATGTTTAAATTCAACCGTTGATTTTAAAACATATTTATTCGAAATAAAGTTACGACCAAGTATAACTCGTGGTGTAACTTTTCAAGACTAATTTGATCTCATATATATATATATATATATATATATATATATATATATATATATATATATATATATATATATATATATATATATATATATATATATATATATATATATATATATATATATATATATATATATATGGCATATCATATGAGAATGCCTTTTTTATATGAGAATGTGAGAATGAATCTGAACCATTGGATTTTAAAATTAATGGTGGAGATTATGTGTGGATTTTTTTTCTCTCTCCTCCATCATTAAAATAAAAGATTGAAGAGAGATAAAAAAAGATTCACACATAATCTCCACCATTTATTTTAAAATCTAATGGTTCAAATTCATTCTCACATTCTCATATAAAAAAGCATTCTCATATGATATGCCATATATATATATATATATATATATATATATATATATATATATATATATATATATATATATATATATATATATATATATATATATATATATATATATATATATATATATATATATATATATATATATACCCCGAATGATAGTTCCTTTTACCCAGCATTCTTATTTATCATTTTGTGTTTAGAACTAACATATGATCAATAATATAAAATATGAGAAACGTTTTCCAGAATCATATCTATTTAAAATGATATATTTGATATGATATATATTGAGTGAGTATCATAAAATCAGGGATTCTTTTGGTGTATTGTGCTGCAGATAATTTGACTTGTACGTATAAACCAAAAGTATAATATGGGTTTATTTGAATGAGAAAAATACAGTTCCCAGATACATCTGTAGAACGCAATTCAAAGTGACAGAATGTATCAATTATGATATCAAAAGTGACAAATGTAGCAATTATGGTCTGAAAATGGTTGAACAGTTTGGTCTGTCCAAAGACACCGAATGAAAATGACATTAGTTTTTGTTCTGTTTTGAAGGAAAAACAATAAGTTATGAATGACACTCGAATGAGGGAATTTGAAGGAGAAAATGCATCAAGCTGTCTCTGTACTGTAATGAATGGTTAACAAACTTAGCAGGGTCATTCTTCTTTGTCCCATAGCTTTCGTTTCTTGATGGTGATTGTCTATCTAACGTTGTTTTGTACGCTGAAATTCAGGAGATGAAAACCATGATTAAAAAGTCTCTTTAGTAACACTAATTAATGAGATCCACACATATAACACTCATAATATACTTATAGCACGGGATCCATATGTGCTGCTACACTTTGTAGAGTAGCTCTTGTTTATGAAATAAATGAGAACTTTATTTATCATTCCCTTTTATATAAAATTTTATATTTCAATTATGTGTAATTTTTAAAAATTAATAATAATAATAATAATTAGTTGAATTGATTTTAATAGTAATATAATATTTTAAGATTAAAACACTTTTGTTAATTATAGTAAATAGAGTATACAAGCACACTAGATATACAAAATAATATTTTTATTAGTTATAAAAATCAATACCTCAAGTATACAAGAGAAGGTCTTGTCATATGTTTGATGATCTCTGTGATTAAAGTATGTATGTTCGTTTATGGTGTGTTTAATGGATGTGATTAATGTATTCTCTTTAAGAATGTTTCTCAGTAAAGGTGATGATAGTCTTGATGATTATGTAACCTCATAATAGGTTGAGGTGATAAGTCTGTAAGTATAATTGATTTATCAGTCTTGTGACTTGAACCAACTCTCGTATCAAATGATTCGTAAAGAAAGATTTACGATAATAATTTGTCGTTCCTTCAAATAAGGGAGTTTTCTCAAGGTGACTTGAGGTTTAAGGTAGTATGCTTTATAAAGTTTAAAAAATCAAAAAAATTTGATTAACCCTCTAAATAAATATTTAGTTATTAACTAATTACTTAATCAATTAAAATTATTTTTGCTAATCCTTAGTTAAATTTTTAAGCATTTTTTAGAAAATGGAACAATATGAATGAAAAGGGATTTCCAAAAGCAATCTTGTTTTTAAGCATTTTTAAGTTTCATCTTGTGTTGATGTGGAGGTTCTATTCCAGTTTGTTTGACTTACTACCCTCAAATTAGTACCACCCCCATAATTTATCAGAAGTGTGACTCTATAATGAGAGAGCATAATAAATATATACTCTAGATTTGTTTGATTTTATAATTAGTGCTACTCTCAAGCTGTAATGCTATGGAATTGTCGCTATGCGATAAGAGTAGGGGTGTTCGCGGTGCGGTTTGGTTCGGTTTTGAGCATAAAAGTCATCCTAACCGCGAGATAAAAATGCATGCGGTTCGGTTTGGTTCGGTTGATTTTTAATAAGTCATCCAATCCAAACCAAACCAAACCAATGCGGTTAGGATCGGTTCGGTTGATTGCGGTTTACACTATAAAATAAAAATGTACTGAAATAAAAGGAAAAAAGAAAGAATTCAATGCCAATATAATATATGATATTATACCATACAAAAGAAATTATATTATAAGAACAGTAGAGAACTAAAAATATATTATAAATGAAATACATATATTAGACAGTAGACAATTACATATATATGTAGCTCAATAAAATACAAAAACTAAGTTGATTATGCCAAAACTTAAGTTAATAAATTAATTCTTAAAATTCAAAACGTGAGGTGTGGCTTTATGCAATTAGATTTGGAAAGATAATAAATTAACTATTAATATTCAAAACTTAAGTTAAACATGCGGTTTGGTTCGGTTTGGTTCGGTTTTGTGAAATACAAACCGCAAACCAAACCGAACCGCGCGGTTCAGTCCAAAAATCATCCAAAATCATCCAAACCAAATGCGATTTTTTGCGGTTTCGGTTTGGATTGGTTCGATTTGCGGTTTTGCTTTTGGATTGGTTCGGATACGATCACCCCTAGATAAGAGAGCATATGCAACATTTGGGGCAAGACAAAACTTTGAGCGGGTGGAGTATATTATATGGTAAAACCAGTCTTTTAAAAATCAGTCATTAAACTGGTGAGAGTATTGGATCACTGATTTATCGGTTGAACTATTAGATTACTAATCGAACCGCATGACTAAATCAAATTAAACCGGATAATTCAATTGAATAAACCAGTCTCTATTGCAATACTACATATTTATTAAATCGGTCAAATTGGATGACCCAGTCTCTAAAACCTATCACAACACCTACAAAATTTTAAAATTTCAAAATATATCATAATTTCACATATTTCAACCGTCGATTCACCGATTTTAGCCAGTTCTCACCTGTTCAATAGCATATCTTATCCAACAATCAGATCAGATCGATTACCCCTCTGATTCTCGGTCTAACCGGCCGATTCGGTCGAATTTTTAAAACAGTCATAAAACAATTGGTATAAATTGTAACTGTTGAGGGGGTGCAATGATTATATGGTGGCTCTGCCACGGAATGTTATGAGTTTCAAATATAACTGAAATATTTTTTTTATATTTTCTGTAATAATATGTTGAGTTTTAAATGTAACTGAAATATTTTTTTATCATGTCTATGGTATATGTTGTAAACTTAAATAGCGATAACTTAAAAATATGTGAACTACAATGGTTAATATATGAGTTATAAGTGTATGAATATGGATAGTAATAATCTAGACATATCAAAGATAACAAAGAAAAATTGAAAATAATGAAGCAAAATGACCCTTATGTTTCTGATTTCCAAAAATAAAACAATAAAATTAGAAAATGGGATGAATATACTTATGACAACCTTTCATCCTTTTTTTCACAAATATATGTCATCTTTATATATATTTTTATTATATATATTTTTATTAGAGCCTAACCTAACTCATTCTTACAAAATCAATTTGTAAGACGAATAATGTTACTCGGACTTGAAATTTTCCTAAAACACATTTCTCACGTCTAACACTCTTTTTGAATGTGATGTGTGGATATATGTTGGAACAGTTCTTGACGAAATAAGATTCAATCACTTTCTTGATTGATTTAAGATTCTCGTTCTTCACTCTCCACTCGAGTGACTCAACCACATATTGGTTGCAAGACGATTCCCTCTCACAATGATTTGAAGAGAGGAGATGATTTGAAAGAGAAAATGAAATTAGGGTATTGACAAAATAGGAGGAGATGATGCTTATTGATTCTACTGAATACAGAGTTTCTCTCTGTCTATGTTCACTTCTGTGAATCCTCTCTATTTCTTCTTATTACAAACAATATGTACCTCATATTTATAATGAGATTACTTGTACATCAAGAAGTCTCAAACTAAGTAACTACATGTCTTACTAACTTTGATGAACTATATTTGACTCTCTGTCGAATACACACATCTTCTACTTGTTGTATTTGACTTTCAGCTGAATATACACAACTTGACTACTACAAGATGTGTTAGACCTCATGTCAAGTACATACATTTTCATTTTCTATGAACTAAATTCTACTCTACAACCTACATACTACTTCGAATCTGTCGAATTTACAAGCATGCTTAACACAAAGAATTACATATTTAACACACCACCTAATTCATTGTGCAGTGTTTCAAGTTCAGCTTCCCATTTGTTACTTTCTCTCTAAGATAAAGGAACCTCATCTCAATGTGTTTACTTCTTCCATGTGTTCTCGGATTCTTGGCCAAACTGATAGCATACATATTATCAATCTTCAAGGTCATTGCTCCATGATTTTCTCCTACAATCTCTTCGATCAGATTCATCATCCGTGTTGCTTGACATTTTCAAAAAGAGATAGCTATGTACTCAACCTCGCATGACGACAAAGCTACAACTAGTTCTTTTCTTGAGCTCCAAGCAATTGGTGCACCACCTAGCATAAACACATAACCAGATGTGGATTTTCTATCCTCAACATCACAACATCAACTTGAGTTTACGTATCACACTAGTTTGCATTCCTTTCCTTCATCTGCTACAGAAAACAAAATGACATGGTCTAGTGTTCCTTTAAGATACCTTAGTATCCTCTTTGTGGCTGCAAGATGAGATACGTTTGACTTTTGCATGAATCTACTCACCATACCCACACTATATGCTAGATTACGCCTTATATAACAATGGTATCTTAATGATCCAACAAGTCTTCTATATTGTGTTGGATCGACATTATCTTCATTTGAGTCCCTCATTAATTTCAGTCTTGGTTCAGCAGGTGCCAAAGTTGCATTGAAATCCTCCATCTCAAATATTTTGAGAATCTCACTCGCATATCTTCTTTGGTGTATCATCAAGCCTCTGCTACTCGTATAGAATTTGATACTAAGGAATTATGAAATGTTTCCCAAGTCAGACATTTTGAACTCCTTGCTCAGGTCGCTTTTGAAGTCTTTGATCTCCTTTTAGCAGCTTCCTGTTAACTCATGCTTCTTCTAACATATACACCATGCTCGGTTGTGCATTTTACAAGTTTCTTCTCCCTTATAAAACCATATATCTTTTTATTCCAAGCTCTTGGTGCTTGTTTAAGTCCATACATGATTTTATGCAACATGTTTACCTTTCTTTCTCGGCCTTTCTTCACAAAACCAACTAGTTGTGCAACATAAACTTCTTCATCTAAGGGGCCATTTAGAAATGAACTTTTCACATCTATCTGACACATGAACCTGTTGTTTATGTTTGTTATGCCAACAACCAATCTAATTATTTTGATCTTAGCAACTGATGCAAAAACTTCATCAAAGTAGATTCCTTATCTCCAAAGAAATCCTTTAGCTACAAGTCTTGCTTTGTGTCTGGTTACTTCTCCTTTTGGATTCAAAATCACTTTGTACACCCACTTCACATAAATTTCCTTCTCCCCTTTTGGAAATTTGACTAATGACCAGGTTTTTTTTTACCTCTAAGGATTTCAGTTCCCCATTCATTTCTTGCATCATCTTTGAGTCCTCCAATGTCTCAGTTACAGTGGTGGATTTTATATCACATATTCCTGTAACCTTGAAGGTATGTTTCTTGTCCTTTGAGGTCTACTTATAAATGCTTGAATTATGCCTTCTTTGGTTGAATTCCTCTATCAGCTTCACTAGGTGGTTCATCATGTAGGTCCTCGGTGAATCCTTCTTGACATTGTCACTATAATCCCACTCCTTCAGCTAGTCTATGATCACATCTCTATTAATCACAACTTGCTTGGTCAAGTGATCGAACACTTTGTATCCACCAGTTGACAGATATCCAATCAGGATCATTTGGCTTGACTTTTTGTAACACCCTTCTAAACCCCGCAAAAATATAAATAAATCAGAGTAAATATACAGCAAGGATGCTACAATTAATAAAATAAACAAAATATCAAGTCGTTTTCCATGCTTTATTAGAATTAAACCAAATATCAAAACCTGTGTTTAGCACAGCAGACACTCATTTTAACAACGTTAAGAAACATATCCAAACAAATCAACAATACATAATCCATAACCAATAATGGCAACAACGTATATCAAGTAACTCTAAGACTATCGACCCCCAGTGTTACAAGATCAGAGCATGACCAACACAACTCCACATAACCGGATAAACTCTACGAGTCATCCTCACCGATCGCTTAAACCGCTACTTCAATCTGAAATCATCAAAGTAAGGGTGAGACTACATCATAATTAAATAGCATTATAAATCATCAGATATAGAATTTCATAAGCAATTATCCACCCTACTTAACATATTCAGATTAATCAATTCATACCAATCACAAGCACAAATCAATAGTATGCACCACTAACACAACACAATCATAACACCGGATTTCATCCTGACATGTCACAATTTATACAAAGACCATGCAGACTCTTATGCATGTGGTACCAAAATTCGTGAATCACATTCACAGGACTTCTCTCTTTGATACTGCCCTCTAGTCGCTCACACCCCACATGGGCACACGACTACTTCCTCATCGCTCACACCCCACATGGGCACACGATGACTGCCTGCTAATCTCCGCACAATGGGAATTAGCCTTCCAATGCAAATGATTTATGAATGAATGCACACATGTCACATACTTATATCATCATCAATCCGATGCTTAACATCGCTTTATCACATCTTACCAATAACGTCACAACAAGTATGTACATGTACAAGCATCATTCAAAACAAATCAATCATCATCATTCATCAAAACACATGATAACAACATGTACCATGAATAACATCCATCTACATCATCATTCATCAAAGCACATGATAACCATATTTACCACGAACAACATCCATTTGCATAACAAGCAGAAGCAATCACATTATAACAACACACATCATTGCACATATTCAATCATGCAAACAACAATTCATTGCACCTCATCAACTATGCAAAACAAGAATAAACCACATTTGAAGAAAACGATACTTTTCAAAATAAAATCAAGTTATTATTATTTTCTTTATTCCATATGGTAGAGCATTCAATTTAAGGAACAACGTCCAAAACGGCGTCTAAAACAGACTTACGGTTTGAAAATTAGAAGCTTTTAAAGTTAGAACAGTTTTCAAAACGTGCTGCTGGAATTTGTACTGGAACCCGGTTCGTCCCACATGGGAACCGGTTCCTGGACCCAAAAATGCCATTTTTAACGTTCTAACACAGTGGAACCCGGTTCCTCCCACAAGGGAACTGGTTCCCACGAACCCAGAAGCTGAAAAACATGATTTTTAAGGCTTTTATGCATCCCAAACACATACCAACGCATACCATTACGAAATTGATCATCAATAACATCAAAATACTCCAAATACATGATTCTAATACACAAACAACATACCATAACACCATGTAACAATACTACATCATCAATTGCAGTCAATTCATCAAATCATACATGTTAGTGTTGGTATTTCACAAAACCTAACATCCCAAATAGAGATTCTAATCCCTTAATTCAATCCTATCATCATCAAAATCATAATACTACATAATTAGAGTAATCACCCCTTACCTTAGCCAAATTCTTGATTGGTCTTCTCCCTCTTTGTTCCTCTTCACGTATCAGCTTCCCAATCTCTCGTCTCTTCTGCTCTGCTTTTCACGTTCCTTTTTCCTTTCTCCCAATTCCTTATTTCCCTTATTTTATGAAAACATAAAATAGTTAGTAATGGGCTTACTCACTTAGCACCCCCATACTACTAACCTCACCATCCGGCCCAATGGCCCTTAATCCATAATTCTACAATAATTCAACACTACAACACGGAAGGGCTTTCACAGCGCTTTTTTTGGCCTTTAACAGCGCTTTAAAGCGCTGCCAAAGCCAGCGCTGGCGTAGGCTACGAAAGCGCTTTTAAAAGCGCTCTGGTAGACCCCCCCTTTAAGAGCGCTTTCCTGGAAAAAGCGCTCTGGTAGGACCCCCTATAAGAGCGCTTTCCTGGAAAAAGCGCTCTGGTAGACCCCCCTTTAAGAGCGCTTCTTAGTAAAAGCGCTGGCAAAGACCAGTAAAAAAGCAAAAAAAATTAAAAAATTACGCAGCATACAAAAGCGCTTTTGGAAAAGCGCTCTGGTAGGCCCCCCTATGAGAGCGCTTTTTCCAGACAAAGCGCTCTCATAGGGGGGCCTACCAGAGCGCTTTTCCCAAAGCGCTTTTGTATGCTGCGTAATTTTTTAGTTTTTTTTGCTTTTTTACTGGTCTTTGCCAGCGCTTTTACTAAGAAGCGCTCTAGTATGTGGACCTTTAAGAGCGCTTTTTAGAAGCGCTGTAGTTGCTAAATGAGGTATTTTTATGTGCAGCCTATAATTTAATCCTCCCAGTCGACCTGTAATGTTTTCGACCTGTAATATTTTCGACCTGTAATATATTTTCGACCTGTAATATATTTTCGACTATATTATTTCAGCCATCAGTAAGACAATATATATACTAATATATACCATTATAATATCCAAAATTATATATATACATCATTACAAAATTATATATATACATCATTACAAAATCAACAATATTATAGTTCAAATCTGCATGAAAAATTGCTTAATATAAAATTGACACAATTCCTCTTTGATTTCTTCTAACTTTAGCTTCGAGTACCCAGCAGCACGGAATTCGTCAAGGTACTATAAAACAAAAACATAATATGAATAATATATTTAGGTAAATGTAATAAATTATATGAAATTATCTTAAGTTATAACTTTATACCGTGGGAGGAATCTCTAATTGATTCGCCTGAATGATTTCTTTCATAAACCTCAATACAAAGTATCCGCAGTCTGAACTGTTACGCTGTATCGGACACTACATAGAAAAACAAATAAGATTCTATATAAGTTGTCTTGTTTTACCAAGTAGCATAAATATTATAAGCAAATTTGTGAAAAGTAATGTACCTGCACTTCGATCCAGGTGATGTTGTTTGATTTAGTCCGGGATACCTGTGCGTCCCGTTGACTACGGAATACTTGTATTGATCTAATTAACAAATATATAAAAGCATATGTTTAGATCAATCCCACAAATAAGTAAATATATAAATATACACGAATATATATTTAGAACGATCCCACTTACAAATCAACGATTTCCTTCATGGCCGGATAATTGGTCCATTCACCCTTTACCGAATTCAGATAATACACGACTTCCCTTATCGGGTTGATAGCAAGCAGCAACCAGTGTGCTCTATAAATTAAAACAATAGGTTATATGAAAATATTGCTATACACTAAAGAAACAGAGATTAGATGAATAAAGAATGAGAAACTAACCCTACTGGTCGGGTATTATACGCCCAAAGATGCAGACATTCTGTATTGCCGGTGGACATGAATCTATCGACTAAGCGCTGTCTAACAGATTCCGGATCCGAAACAATTTCCATTCCGCTGCAATGGGCGGAAGACACGAACCGGAATCTGTTAGACAATGCAGTCCCGCGCAACACTCTGTCATACAACAACCTTAAATAAAAACATAATAAACATTAGATTCTTTTTATTGAAAAGTGTAAATAAATTATATTGTGGGACTAATTAAATAATATATCGGATGAGTGAATATTACCGGATGTATGATTGCATATTACTGACGCCTAGTTGATCCTGGTCAAAAATCTCTTGCAAGTCGTCAATTGTAATATGTGACTTGAACTCAATACCGAAGACACTTTCATCCATATCGATTTCCTGTAAAGCACCATCCTTCATATCGGACATATCAACCATTGTTGCGAGTGTCGCCCGGTATCGAGGCACAAAAGCACCGCCTTTTCTTGCCGCTTGCTTCGGAGGACCACTGGGTGGTACGCTACGAACCTGCTGCGTCACTTGTTGTGACTCCCGAGCGGATGCCTAAAAATCATATAAGTTAGGTAAAATATAAAATCATGCATATTTTGATTCAGATTATATATTAACACTTTAAATGTACCTCTTTTAGCGATGCAACAGACTCCTCCTCCTGTAAAATCCCTTTACCCTTAATTGCGGGTTTTATAGGAGCAGTCTAAAAATAAAATGTAAAACATAATTAATAAACGGTTTAGAATTGACATTCGAAAACTAAATGATTCATAATCGTTTTCAATTTACCTCATCACTAATGGTAATGAGCTCCGAGGGCCATGCAACAAACGATCCTATTGCATCTCGCAGCAATGTCGTCTCTGAGACCATGTCAGGTACCGGTAGAATCGCATCACGATCTAATACAACATCCACCGATACTTTCAGGTGTCCATCCGGGAGCGGTCTGTGGTGAAGTAAATCTCCCGAAGTGTTGTGCACTTTTCCCTTGCCAACTAGTCGATAATTCGGTTCCGATAAGTATAGTTGGCAAGATGAAATGCCCTAAACCAAAAGTAAATATAAAGTCATTATCATTAATAAAATAGAACAGTTTGTAAGGAAAAAAACTTATAATTACCTCGGGAAATTTCTTTTGATAGTTGATACTAGCCTTATCACTAGTTTCTCTCACCGATGAAGTGTTGCACTTTTCTCTCATATACATATCTTTATCTCTTTGCAATTCAGAGACCTGTGCTTGCAATTCCTGCAACTTTTGCAACACTTCTTCATTGGTAAGATTTGATCTTCTCCTAGAACTCTTATAAAAAGAGGTTGGAGTCACACCATGACCCTTACCCCTCACCCGACCGGGATACTCGGGAGCATCTAGTACTCTACTAAGTACGCTCTCCTCACCGGTGGATGCCGATTGCGACAAGGTCTCCTGTAATTCATTTACATTTAAATAATTATTAGTGGAGATAAAAAGTCATTTATATATTAAAAAACATTTGATTTAATTAAAGACACAGTATTATACTTACACATTCAGTATAAACTCTCTGAACATCGGGATCGACAGCGTGATTCTTGCCCACACGAGCTTCCTTCCACAACACATGTACAGGAAGTGAAGCTTCCTCACTTTTAGTCTCCTCCAACTATGCATTGACACAAACGATAAAATCGTCAATTAAAACATGCACATGTAGACAATTAATTAAATCGAATTTCTATTTACTTACAATTTTATCCTCTAAGCGTGCATATCCCAAACGCCCTTTTTTGTATGGATACGCGGGTTTGGATGCTCTCTCCCTATTCGTGGCACTCTTTTTCTGAAAAGCTTCATCTCTTTGCTTTACAAACTCAGCCCAATCTGCTTCATCAATGAAGGTCGCATACTTTGTTGGCCGTCCCGGTGCAACTTCAAGAAATTTTCCATCTTTATCCTTAAGATAGGTGTTTGTCAAAAAACTTTTCCACCCTCTATATCTCTTGCCGGCCAAACTAAGTATGTAGCTTTTACGTTCATCTGGTATCTCAAAAGTCCTCTGCAAAAAGAGTACGCATAGTGTGTTAGTATAAATAATTTAAACAATTTATCGTCAAGATAATAACAACAATTAACCATATATGATATATACCTGAAGCTCTTCCCAAATCGCTTGTTTTTTCTCCTCCAATTCTAAATTTTTCGTCTTCGATTTCCAGGTAGCTATGGAGACTGGAATATGCATACGGACAAGTGTACCAATATAACTTGTCAACTTTGCAGAATTAGGACCAATTGGTTGTTTATCAGAATTCCATTCCAATCGGTATACTAATCCTTGGTCTCTATGTCGTATGATATCCCTCATAATAGTGATGCCTCGTGCAACCTCTTTTGCTTCAGTATCAGGTGGAGCATTTGTATCCGAAGCAACTCTTTCTTGTGAGTTTTCTTGTAAGTTTTCAGGTGGGTTTTCAGGTGGAGCATCTCTATCTGAAGCCATTGAACCTGTATCAAACAAACTAAAGCACATTAGTACACTATTAATAAGCTAACAATCTATACAAGTCAAATGAAAGTCAAACCATGCATGTACAAGTAAATCGGAAACGAAATCGGTACAAATCAAAATAAGCGTAAAAAAAGAAAGTTATCGGAATTGAACGAAATTTACATGGCTATGGTAAAACGTCGCCACGGACTCAAAAACAAAGTCGGTTTTCCGAAATTCAGACCCTAAGCCCGACTTTTGATTACGGGCAGAAGCAAAACCGATAAAAAAATAGTCCCGAAATGTAAAGATAAGTGCATGAGCAGCTCCGGAATCGTCAAAATAGTATAGTTACATGTAAAGAAGTCAACAAGCGGATACATGGTTCAAAAGTTATGTACAAAACGAGAATATGCACCAAATTGAATAAAACAAATTAGTCGGACTATGTATACTATTACCTTTATCACTAACGTCTCTTTCTTTTCTTGGTAGGTTTGTGTACTACGCGTCTCTTAACAATGCGGACGGTTGGATTGATCCAAATACCCTCATTATGATCATTTCTAATACAAGATTCATTCTCATTTTGATCGTTTCTTGTACAAGATTCAATGCCAACACCAATATCACCTTGATCTTCAATTTTTTCATCAACTATTTTGTTAGATAAAAGCACTATAGACCATTTCGTACTTGTCGGATCATTGACATAGAACACTTGTTTAGCTTGAGAGGCTAGAATGAAAGGCTCATCTTTGTACCCTACCCTATTGAGATCCACTTGCAAAAATCCTGACTTATCCATTCGTACGCCACTATTATTTTCAACCCACTTGCAACCAAATACAGGAATCTGAAACTTCGCGTAATCAAACACCAAAATGCGCTCGATAACCCCAAAATATGACAAATTTGCAAATTTCGGATTTAAGTCATTCGCACTTGATATGTGCATAGCTTCAGCTACCAAGGTAACACCACTATTTTGCATAGTACTTTTATCATCCTGTTCTTTGGTATAAAATGTGTATCCATTAATTGCGTATGCGCTATAAGAAAGTACAATTACAGATGGACCATAGGCTAAACATCTCAACCTTTCTGTTACTGAAGCAGGATCTGAACGATACTTTGAATAAATATGATCTCTAAACCACGATATGAAACTTCGATTGTGCTCTCGTACTATCCAGTTCTCATTTCTATTTGGATTTAAATCTCGGAGAACAACTTTGTGCATTTCAACAAACGGCTCAACCTCAATCTCATTGTGCAGAACATACAAGTGCACTTGATCCCGTTCGACCATTGATACTGTCACAACTTTATTTCCAATTAGCCTTTTTCCTTCTTTTTTTTCGACAATATGAGATTTGGGGAGTCCAATTGATTGAACATTTGACAGATATTCAGTACAAAACTCAACCGCTTCTTCAGCAACGTATCGCTCGGCAATACAACCCTCCGGTCGACTTCTGTTTTTCACGTACCCTTTTAATATTTTCATATAACGTTCAGCAGGGTACATCCATCTCATATAAGCTGGTCCGCACAGTTGTGTCTCTTTCACAAGATGAACGACTAGATGAACCATTATGTCAAAAAACGAGGGAGGAAAATACATTTCAAGATCACATAAAGTAACAACTATCTCATTTTGCAATGTTGGTAAGATCGCGGGATCGACCACCTTACTGCAAATAGACCTGAAGAAGAAACACAGCTTAGTTATTGCGCTTCTTACTTTTTCTGGCAGAATAGAACGTATACCTATTGGTAAAAAATGTTCCATTATAACATGGCAATCATGCGTCTTCAAACTCTTTAACTTGAGGTCTTTCATGGACACAAGTCTTCTAATATCTGAAGAGTAGCCTTCTGGAACTTTTACTTCACTGAGGAACTTACACAATGTTTTCTTCTCCTTTCTAGATAGAGTGTAAACAGCAGGTGGCAGATATGTTCGTCTTCCTTTCGTCACGGGCCCTAATTCAGTTCTCATCCCCATGTTTACCATGTCATTCCTTATGTTAACGCCATCCTTAGACTTTCCTTGTATATTGAGTAGCGTACCTATAACGCTGTCAAATACATTTTTTTCAATATGCATAACATCCAGGAAATGTCTTACGTACAACGACTTCCAATATGGAAGTTCAAAGAAAATTGACTTCTTCTTCCACCCACCCTTGACAATTGAATGTGCAAAAGGCTTGCCAAACTGAGTGCTCACATCTTTCACCTTTTCAAAAATTTGATCACCTGACAAAAAAGGCGGGGCTGTACGATGTTCGGCCTCTCCATTGAATGCTTTTCTCCACCCACGGTAGTGATGATTAGAATTTAAGAATCTACGATGGCCGAGAAAGACATTCTTCTGACAAAGCGCCAATCGTGTCGTATCGGTTTCATCTTCACAAACAGGACACGCCTTTTGACCCTTGTTGCTGTACCCGGATAGATTTCCGTATGCTGGAAAATCATTAATTGTTCCAAACAACATCGCCCTCAAGTTGAAACTTTCTTTCCTATACCCATCGTAAACCTCCACACCTCTCTCCCACAAAAACTTTAAATCTTCGATTAAGGGTGCCAAGTATACGTCTATGTCATTCCCTGGTTGTTTAGGCCCAGAAATTAGCATAGATAACATCATGTACTTACGCTTCATACATAGCCACGGAGGTAAGTTATAAATCATAAGAATCACAGGCCATGTGCTATGCGAGATACTTTGAATACCATGCGGGTTCATTCCATCAGTAGACAATGACAACCGAAGGTTTCTTGCTTCTTTTCCAAATTCAGGATATTCAGTATCAACTTTACTCCATTGTGGTGAGTCTGCCGGATGTCGCAACTTTCCATCAATAATTCTTTCATCTGCATGCCAAGTCAAGTGTCTTGAATCGGTCTCACTACGATACATGCGTCTAAATCTCGGAATTATAGGAAAATACCATAAGACTTTAGCAGGAGACAACTTTTTCTTATATCGAGGGGCACCACATTTAGGACACTCATTCAACGCTGCATACTCGTTTCGAAACAAAACGCAATCGTTTGGACATGCGTGTATCTTATCATAGCTCATTCCAATAGAAGACAACATCTTTTTGGCTTCATACGTTCGATTGGGAAGAACATTATCCTCTGGTAGCATATCTTTCATAAGGGCTAATAACTCTGTGAAACTTTTATCCGACCATCCATTGTCCGCCTTTAAGTTGTACAACTTTAACACCGCAGACAATCTTGTGAATTTTGAACAACCATCATACAACGGTTTCTCTGCATCGCTTACCAACCTCTCAAACATTTTGGGACAATCCGCTAGATCTTCTTCCAGCGCTTCTGCAATCTCTTCGACACGATCACAATCGTATGTGTCTGTGCAATCGTCGTTTGAAGCATACTTCCTATTACACCTCGACCCAGCATTCCCGGTACTTTTCTCACCATGCATTGTCCAACATGTATAACTTCTATCAATTCCAAACCGTAGTAAATGAGATCCCAACTGATTCCCGTTAACCTTACCCCCGGCATAACAGCAACCCAAGCAAGGACACGGCATTCGAAGCGGGTCTTTGGAGTTCGCAACCGCAAACTCAACAAATTCCCATACCCCTTTCTCGTACTCTTTCGACAATCGGTTTGAATTCATCCATGTCTTATCCATGTCTTAATTAAGCTAAACAACAACGGTCAAACTTCCACTCTTCACAAGTAACCCCTATGGCGAATTCAATTCACAAAGTTAGTAAGTACCTCCTATATTAACTCTCTAAACACATAAAACTAATGTGTTTCTGTCAAAACGCAAAGTATAAACGGAATGAATCCGAAGCAATAAAACGTAACATATATAATCACACAATTTCAGACAAATTCATCATAATACCAGTAATTTGAGAAAGAAATTTACCTCGGATGTTACCGAACTCAAGAAAACGCCAAACGTCGAACTAGGCTGGGAAACGATCAAACTTTCACTATACACAAGTTACCCCTATAGCAAATTCACAAAGTTAGTAACCACCAAGACAAAATCGATTGAACAAAGGAAATCAACAATAGTTTGATGTGTGTACATACTCCTAAATATGTAGTACCAGAGTCAATGATACGAGCTCCAAAGAGATCCAAAGTTATCAATCCAGTCAGACCTATACAAGAAATTCAATTCAATGTATGATTATAATAAGAATGGGTGAATAGCTCATGATGCAGTTAATTAAATACACCACTACTAACACTACTAACACAAGACACACGATGCAGTTAATTAAATACACCACTACTAACACGAAGCTATAAAACTTTTTGCTCAAAAGCAAACCTTATGAATCATCCTTGTCTATATACATTAACTCACTCTTGTTTCATTCTTTACCTTCTCTCTTCCTCATTAATTCAACTCTCATAAGGTATATATTATTACTATTATTATATATTATTTATTATTTAATTTCTCTATGTGCTGTCATTCTCATACTTTACAGTACTTGGCATCCTTGAACAAGCCAATTTATTGTATAATATATACCATCACTCTCAATCTCATACACACACAACATATATATCATAGAGTTATTATATATAAATAAAAGTATATAATATATATTTTATCAAATTCCAAAATCTATATAGCTATGTATGTACTATCCATCTCAAACTTCCAGATATGTATTCATCAAATAGTTCCCTCAATGGAAATAACCTAACATTTTCCTCTAATTCAAGAAATACTCAAGTAAAAAACTCTTGTAGCTGCTGCAAGGCTTCATGTTTCTCCATGACAGTGCCCAACAATTGTATTTGTTAAGAAAAGAGGTAATTCAATTAACAAAATGCTGTGTTTTTGAGTGTAATCTAACAGATTGAGAAACACATACACTTGTTTTATATCTATCTTGCAATTTTCTCTCTTAGAATATATTATTAAACACAACAATCTCATAATGAATCTAAGAGGAAAAGAAAACAACAAAGAACAACAACTGATATTCACAAATACTCACAAACATGAAGCCTTCCAGATATGAAAGCTATGAGAAGTGTGATACCTGGGTGGCGCAAAGCAAGTTGCTACCAGAGGAGAAGAGACGGAGACGAAACGATGGTGGTGGACGGAGGAGAAGAAGTTCGCGTGATGGTGGTGGACGGAGGACCGACGACGGTGAGGGGTGGGGTTTCTGGTTCGCGTGCAGAGAGAAAAAGAAAGAGAGAAAGTGAGAAACAGTAGAAGCGTGTTTTTGGTTTTAATTTTAGTAATAAGGCTACTAAAGCGCTTCTGGAAAGCGCTCTCATAGCCTGGGCTATACCAGCGCTTTTGACAAAAAGCGCTCTCATTAAACACCCCTACCAGAGCGCTTTTGAAAAGCGCTTTCGTTCCCCCCACGTTCCCCCCACCTACCAGAGCGCTTTTGTAAAGCGCTTTCGTACCCCCCCCTACCAGAGCGCTTTTGAAAAGCGCTCTCATAACCCCCCCCTACCAGAGCGCTTCTTAAAAGCGCTTTCATACCCCCCCACTATTAGAGCGCTTTTTTAGCGTGTTTTTTAATTTTGTCTTTAGCGAAGCCTATGCCAGCGCTTTTCCTAAAAGCGCTTTCGTAGGGGTGCTGCTAAAAGCCAAATTTGGCGTAGTGCAACCAAATACCAAAATAATTCTAATTAATAATTTAATTTCCAATTAAATTAAAATTAGAAAATATGGGGTGTTACAACTCTCCCCCACTAAAAGAGTTTTCGTCCTCGAAAACATACTTCTAGTGAAAAGTTCCAGATAGAAGCCCTTCATCTGACCCTCCCGTTCTCAGTTAACACTTTCTTAGTCGAACCTCAAAGTTCATCTGACATAACCAACATAAGCATGCCTCATGCATTCAATCCCAGCTCTTACGTCTCATTTGACCATTCAAAAGTATACCACTCGCTATATCTCCAAAAGGTTAACAACGATAGAACATTGAGGTACAACCCATATAATACGCCCAATCACTGAATAATATAATTACACAACCATGGTATGACCACTCCAATCAACACTGCAGTAAGGCATTCCATCTACTAAACGTACCAACCTTAGACACACCTTTCCATATGAGCGATGAAATAACACTTACACTTTTCACCAACTTCTTCCTTCAAGAGCTCGATAATAACATTCCTATACCATTGAATTTTAACTATCTGACTCCTCTCAAGTCATACCAGCAATTATCCAACATGTTACAATCATCATTACTAATTAGATTTCTCAGTTTTATCCAATTCCAACTCTCTTTACTCATTCGTTTCAGAATCCTTCTTTATCATACATGGTACTAATCTACCATTTAGCAACACTTACTCGCACTCAAAAACAAAGTTCCGATTTACTTCCTCTATTTAAACATTCTACCATCATAACGAGTACACACAAGTAATTATAATCACACTCATCAGCCTTAATATACCATTGCTTACAAAATAGCTCAAACCGAGTCTCGCTCTTCTCTAAGAATTAAATCAACTTCGTCCTTCATAGAGTATAATTCCTCATTATATCTGGAAATCTACAATAATACCTTACAACAGTACAAAATTATTATAGCATCATATAGTATACACTCATCGCCTTAACTTCGTTGAATACATACTCGTTAACTAAGTACATCCACAATAACATACTCATCATCTCGGCAATTATTCAAAAGAGTTCTAATTCTCTAGCACGACATCCTTGCATCCACTAGATTCTAAATTTATCATATAGATCAATTCATGTTCTCTACGTAGGCTCCCGGCATATTAATTCCTCACTGCCCACGAGTAGTACTCGCACACTACTCCGCATCTCACTTTCGCAGCGCGACTCAGATTACCCGTCTTAAATCACCGTCCAATATGTTGCACTCTTTCATATTCACTTCTTCATAAATTCACACAACATGGTGAGTGATTATTCTCACGGCTTAGTATCCATCATATCCTAAACCATTAAGCTAACAAACAAGCTCATCCTATCTATATGATTCCGTCTACTATCAACAAGAGATTAAGGGTGATCAAGTCCTCAATTTGTCAATAGATAGCCGACAACCATATTTAAGCATAAACCGTCGTTACTACATAATAGTGTCCTTTTCCGAGTTTGCACTCAAACTCATTAACATCGTCATAGTCCAATAGTTCACTCTGAGTCGTTACAACTCGCACACTTCCCTCTCAGTGGATCTTGTCAGTGAGATACCAACATCCAAACATTTTACACAACGCTTCATAGTCACTCAGCATCACACACTTGTTAAGTACTTCCAAACTTCATAATCACTAATATAATCGCACATTACTATTTATCTCGTTCCAAATCAAAATCCTTATCTTAGCAAAAGACTGCGACAACATTCATAGCTCGTGGTTTTACTCTAAATCCCATGACATCTTTTGCGGCCAAGTATCACTCCACTCGGAATCTCAACAAATTCTTCCTCACATCAATAGGTGTAAGAAATCCTCTACAATTCTTCTTCCATACATGTCGTTGCTTTGGCATCATAAATACGACTTCAACCGTACTAAAACTTATTTCACCCTTTCTACTAATTCACTCATCACTAAAATCCATCGGTACTCAAATCATTTTTATTACCGAATATCTCATCAACTTATTCCTCAACAACACATCCTACTCAATTTTGTTTCAAACAATCACGGTAGTAGGCATTCCTATTCAACAAGTTTTGCGCTTCCTTAACCGACTTCAGAATATCTCCTCATAGGATCAAAAGTTATGGGTTTTTAAAGTAAAAACAATTTTCCAAAAACACACAGTAGAACCCGGTTCCTCCCACACAGGAACCGGTTCCTGGCTGCTTCCCATGACTCGTCTCTGATTTTTACTATGGGGAACCGGGTTGTCTCTATCTGGGAACCGGTTCCCAGCAACCCAGAATTCCCACGCCTCTGCTTTATAATGGGAACACATTTCAAACAAGTTTTAAACATCAAATAACAACATATATCATGGTTATTAAGTCAGCTTCGCAATACCCCAAACGGCACTTAAATCGGACACTCGGATATCAAGATATGAACTTTCCAATCGTTGTCCGAAATTGCAACACTGGCGCCATGCAGCGACACCTTAAATGATATTCCCAAAACTCCTCAAATGGTACACTTAATTCCTAAAATTGCTTCTCAACAAACCTTTTAATTATTCCTTCAATCCGTTCAACTCTGACACTGACATCCCGTGTCGTACCAACAAACAAGTCTAGTTCTAAGAGCACGCGTAACCGCAACTTCACCTCTTTCCAACATCATCCTGTCACAATTAAATATGTTACAGCTGCTGCAACCATTTTTATAACAAAGTTCATCTCTTTAGCTTTCCGACGCTTCAAACGGAACTCAAATCGGATGTCCAGAACTCCAGTTATGAATTTTCGAAGTTCTGCAGCTATTCAGCAATTTTCCTGCGTTTTGCTTACGAAAATTTCACTCCAAAACTCATTCTCTTCAACTCGATCATATTCCAAATAGCCCCTTATCATATCTCTTCACTTCCAAACATTCTTATAACTTGAGCAACACATCCCATTGTCGAAGTGCGAGTTCTGAAACATTACGACCGCAATCCTTTTTGCAACTTGCAGCTGAACCTCTTTCGAGACGCAAGGCTACTCAACTGACAACTTCGCAGCCCATCACCAGAGCTGATACATTACAACTTCTTAATTTCCCTCTCCTACAATAATCATCAATTACCTCTAATCATTTTCCTTCCAGATGTTCCAACTTAACTACCAGTCAAGTCCTAATTTCAAGTCACCTTCGATTCAGAAAACAACATCTCCAACAACGCTTGCACTGTTGCCAACAACATCCTACTGAACCAATCATCTTACAACTGAACATAACCGAGAAGCAAAGCTTCTCCCCCACTTCGCTCAAACCAACCCCTGCAACAAAACAAACAAGTACCGACAGTGATCCACTCACATGTCGCGTACCAAGGGCTAATACGCCGACAGTATTCAACTGTCGTGCAACTCAACTGACTCTACAATTGGCCGGACGGACCGACCTGCTCTGATACCACTATTGTAACACCCATCTAAACCCAGCGAAAATATAAATAAATCAGAGTAAATATACAGCAAGGATGCTACAATTAATAAAATAAACAAAATATCAAGTCGTTTGCCATGCTTTATTAGAATTAAACCAAATATCAAAATCTGTGTTTAGCACAGCGGAAACTCATTTTAACAACGTTAAGAAACATATCCAAACAAATCAACAATACATAATCCATAACCAATAATGGCAACAACGTATATCAAGTAACTCTAAGACTATCGACCCCCAGTATTACAAGATCAGAGCATGACCGACACAACTCCACATAACCGGATAAACTCTACGAGTCATCCTCACCGATCGCTTAAACCGCTACTTCAATCTGAAATCATCAAAGTAAGGGTGAGACTACATCATAATTAAATAGCATTATAAATCATCAGATATAGAATTTCATAAGCAATTATCCACCCTACTTAGCATATTCAGATTAATCAATTCATACCAATCACAAGCACAAATCAATAGTATGCACCACTAACACAACACAATCATAACACCGGATTTCATCCTGACATGTCACAATTTATACAAAGACCATGCAGACTCTTATGCATGTGGTACCAAAATTCGTGAATCACATTCACAGGACTTCTCTCTTTGATACTTCCCTCTAGTCGCTCACACCCCACATGGGCACACGACTACTGCCTCATCGCTCACACCCCACATGGGCACACGATGACTGCCTGCTAATCTCCGCACAATGGGAATTAGCCTTCCAATGCAATTGATTTATGAATGAATGCACACATGTCACATACTTATATCATCATTAATCCGATGCTTAACATCGCTTTATCACATCTTACCAATAACTTCACAACAAGTATGTACATGTACAAGCATCATTCAAAACAAATCAATCATCATCATTCATCAAAACACATGATAACAACATGTACCATGAATAACATCCATCTACATCATCATTCATCAAAGCACATGATAACCATATTTACCACGAACAACATCCATTTGCATAACAAGCAGAAGCAATCACATTATAACAACACACATCATTGCACATATTCAATCATGCAAACAACAATTCATTGCACCTCATCAACTATGCAAAACAAGAATAAACCACATTTGAAGAAAACGATACTTTTCAAAATAAAATCAAGTTATTATTATTTTCTTTATTCCATATGGTAGAGCATTCAATTTAAGGAACAACGTCCAAAACGGCGTCTAAAACGGACTTACGGTTTGAAAATTAGAAGCTTTTAAAGTTAGAACAGTTTTCAAAACGTGCTGCTGGAATTTGTACTGGAACCCGGTTCGTCCCACATGGGAACCGGTTCCTGGACCCAAAAATGCCATTTTTAACGTTCTAACACAGTGGAACCCGGTTCCTCCCACAAGGGAACTGGTTCCCACGAACCCAGAAGCTGAAAAACATGATTTTTAAGGCTTTTATGCATCCCAAACACATACCAACGCATACCATTACGAAATTGATCATCAATAACATCAAAATACTCCAAATACATGATTCTAATACACAAACAACATACCATAACACCATGTAACAATACTACATCATCAATTGCAGTCAATTCATCAAATCATACATGTTAGTGTTGGTATTTCACAAAACCTAACATCCCAAATAGAGATTCTAATCCCTTAATTCAATCCTATCATCATCAAAATCATAATACTACATAATTAGAGTAATCACCCCTTACCTTAGCCGAATTCTTGATTGGTCTTCTCCCTCTTTGTTCCTCTTCACGTATCAGCTTCCCAATCTCTCGTCTCTTCTGCTCTGCTTTTCACGTTCCTTTTTCCTTTCTCCCAATTCCTTATTTCCCTTATTTTATGAAAACATAAAATAGTTAGTAATGGGCTTACTCACTTAGCACCCCCATACTACTAACCTCACCATCCGGCCCAATGGCCCTTAATCCATAATTCTACAATAATTCAACCAAATACCAAAATAATTCTAATTAATAATTTAATTTCCAATTAAATTAAAATTAGAAAATATGGGGTGTTACAACTCTCCCCCACTAAAAGAGTTTTCGTCCTCGAAAACATACTTCTAGTGAAAAGTTCCAGATAGGAGCCCTTCATCTGACCCTCCCGTTCTCAGTTAACACTTTCTTAGTCGAACCTCAAAGTTCATCTGACATAACCAACATAAGCATGCCTCATGCATTCAATCCCAGCTCTTACGTCTCATTTGACCATTCAAAAGTATACCACTCGCTATATCTCCAAAAGGTTAACAACGATAGAACATTGAGGTACAACCCATATAATACGCCCAATCACTGAATAATATAATTACACAACCATGGTATGACCACTCCAATCAACACTGCAGTAAGGCATTCCATCTACTAAACGTACCAACCTTAGACACACCTTTCCATATGAGCGATGAAATAACACTTACACTTTTCACCAACTTCTTCCTTCAAGAGCTCGATAATAACATTCCTATACCATTGAATTTTAACTATCTGACTCCTCTCAAGTCATACCAGCAATTATCCAACATGTTACAATCATCATTACTAATTAGATTTCTCAGTTTTATCCAATTCCAACTCTCTTTACTCATTCGTTTCAGAATCCTTCTTTATCATACATGGTACTAATCTACCATTTAGCAACACTTACTCGCACTCAAAAACAAAGTTCCGATTTACTTCCTCTATTTAAACATTCTACCATCATAACGAGTACACACAAGTAATTATAATCACACTCATCAGCCTTAATATACCATTGCTTACAAAATAGCTCAAACCGAGTCTCGCTCTTCTCTAAGAATTAAATCAACTTCGTCCTTCATAGAGTATAATTCCTCATTATATCTGGAAATCTACAATAATACCTTACAACAGTACAAAATTATTATAGCATCATATAGTATACACTCATCGCCTTAACTTCGTTGAATACATACTCGTTAACTAAGTACATCCACAATAACATACTCATCATCTCGGCAATTATTCAAAAGAGTTCTAATTCTCTAGCACGACATCCTTGCATCCACTAGATTCTAAATTTATCATATAGATCAATTCATGTTCTCTACGTAGGCTCCCGGCATATTAATTCCTCACTGCCCACGAGTAGTACTCGCACACTACTCCGCATCTCACTTTCGCAGCGCGACTCAGATTACCCGTCTTAAATCACCGTCCAATATGTTGCACTCTTTCATATTCACTTCTTCATAAATTCACACAACATGGTGAGTGATTATTCTCACGGCTTAGTATCCATCATATCCTAAACCATTAAGGTAACAAACAAGCTCATCCTATCTATATGATTCCGTCTACTATCAACAAGAGATTAAGGGTGATCAAGTCCTCAATTTGTCAATAGATAGCCGACAACCATATTTAAGCATAAACCGTCGTTACTACATAATAGTGTCCTTTTCCGAGTTTGCACTCAAACTCATTAACATCGTCATAGTCCAATAGTTCACTCTGAGTCGTTACAACTCGCACACTTCCCTCTCAGTGGATCTTGTCAGTGAGAAACCAACATCCAAACATTTTACACAACGCTTCATAGTCACTCAGCATCACACACTTGTTAAGTACTTCCAAACTTCATAATCACTAATATAATCGCACATTACTATTTATCTCGTTCCAAATCAAAATCCTTATCTTAGCAAAAGACTGCGACAACATTCATAGCTTGTGGTTTTACTCTAAATCCCATGACATCTTTTGCGGCAAAGTATCACTCCACTCGGAATCTCAACAAATTCTTCCTCACATCAATAGGTGTAAGAAATCCTCTACAACTCTTCTTCCATACATGTCGTTGCTTTGGCATCATAAATACGACTTCAACCGTACTAAAACTTATTTCACCCTTTCTACTAATTCACTCATCACTAAAATCCATCGGTACTCAAATCATTTTTATTACTGAATATCTCATCAACTTATTCCTCAACAACACATCCTACTCAATTTTGTTTCAAACAATCACGGTAGTAGGCATTCCTATTCAACAAGTTTTGCGCTTCCTTAACCGACTTCAGAATATCTCCTCATAGGATCAAAAGTTATGGGTTTTTAAAGTAAAAACAATTTTCCAAAAACACACAGTAGAACCCGGTTCCTCCCACACAGGAACCGGTTCCTGGCTGCTTCCCATGACTCGTCTCTGATTTTTACTATGGGGAACCGGGTTGTCTCTATCTGGGAACCGGTTCCCAGCAACCCAGAATTCCCACGCCTCTGCTTTATAATGGGAACACATTTCAAACAAGTTTTAAACATCAAATAACAACATATATCATGGTTATTAAGTCAGCTTCGCAATACCCCAAACGGCACTTAAATCAGACACTCGGATATCAAGATATGAACTTTCCAATCGTTGTCCGAAATTGCAACACTGACGCCATGCAGCGACACCTTAAATGATATTCCCAAAACTCCTCAAATGGTACACTTAATTCCTAAAATTTCTTCTCAACAAACCTTTTAATTATTCCTTCGATCCGTTCAACTCTGACACTGACATCCCGTGTCGTACCAACAAACAAGTCTAGTTCTAAGAGCACGCGTAACCGCAACTTCACCTCTTTCCAACATCATCCTGTCACAATTAAATATGTTACAGCTGCTGCAACCATTTTTATAACAAATTTCATCTCTTTAGCTTTCCGACGCTTCAAACGGAACTCAAATCGGATGTCCAGAACTCCAGTTATGAATTTTCGAAGTTCTGCAGCTATTCAGCAATTTTCCTGCGTTTTGCTTACGAAAATTTCACTCCAAAACTCATTCTCTTCAACTCGATCATATTCCAAATAGCCCCTTATCATATCTCTTCACTTCCAAACATTCTTATAACTTGAGCAACACATCCCATTGTCGAAGTGCGAGTTCTGAAACATTACGACCGCAATCCTTTTTGCAACTTGCAGCTGAACCTCTTTCGAGACGCAAGGCTACTCAACTGACAACTTCGCAGCCCATCACCAGAGCTGATACATTACAACATCTTAATTTCCCTCTCCTACAATAATCATCAATTACCTCTAATCATTTTCCTTCCAGATGTTCCAACTTAACTACCAGTCAAGTCCTAATTTCAAGTCACCTTCGATTCGGAAAACAACATCTCCAACAACGCTTGCACTGTTGCCAACAACAGCCTACTGAACCAATCATCTTACAACTGAACATAACCGAGAAGCAAAGCTTCTCCCCCACTTCGCTCAAACCAACCCCTGCAACAAAACAAACAAGTACCGACAGTGATCCACTCACATGTCGCGTACCAAGGGCTAATACGCCGACAGTATTCAACTGTCGTGCAACTCAACTGACTCTACAATTGGCCGGACGGACCGACCTGCTCTGATACCACTATTGTAACACCCATCTAAACCCAGCGAAAATATAAATAAATCAGAGTAAATATACAGCAAGGATGCTACAATTAATAAAATAAACAAAATATCAAGTCGTTTGCCATGCTTTATTAGAATTAAACCAAATATCAAAATCTGTGTTTAGCACAGCGGAAACTCATTTTAACAACGTTAAGAAACATATCCAAACAAATCAACAATACATAATCCATAACCAATAATGGCAACAACGTATATCAAGTAACTCTAAGACTATCGACCCCCAGTGTTACAAGATCAGAGCATGACCGACACAACTCCACATAACCGGATAAACTCTACGAGTCATCCTCACCGATCGCTTAAACCGCTACTTCAATCTGAAATCATCAAAGTAAGGGTGAGACTACATCATAATTAAATAGCATTATAAATCATCAGATATAGAATTTCATAAGCAATTATCCACCCTACTTAGCATATTCAGATTAATCAATTCATACCAATCACAAGCACAAATCAATAGTATGCACCACTAACACAACACAATCATAACACCGGATTTCATCCTGACATGTCATAATTTATACAAAGACCATGCAGACTCTTATGCATGTGGTACCAAAATTCGTGAATCACATTCACAGGACTTCTCTCTTTGATACTGCCCTCTAGTCGCTCACACCCCACATGGGCACACGACTACTGCCTCATCGCTCACACCCCACATGGGCACACGATGACTGCCTGCTAATCTCCGCACATTGGGAATTAGCCTTCCAATGCAAATGATTTATGAATGAATGCACACATGTCACATACTTATATCATCATCAATCCGATGCTTAACATCGCTTTATCACATCTTACCAATAACGTCACAACAAGTATGTACATGTACAAGCATCATTCAAAACAAATCAATCATCATCATTCATCAAAACACATGATAACAACATGTACCATGAATAACATCCATCTACATCATCATTCATCAAAACACATGATAACCATATTTACCACGAACAACATCCATTTGCATAACAAGCAGAAGCAATCACATTATAACAACACACATCATTGCACATATTCAATCATGCAAACAACAATTCATTGCACCTCATCAACTATGCAAAACAAGAATAAACCACATTTGAAGAAAACGATACTTTTCAAAATAAAATCAAGTTATTATTATTTTCTTTATTCCATATGGTAGAGCATTCAATTTAAGGAACAACGTCCAAAACGGCGTCTAAAACAGACTTACGGTTTGAAAATTAGAAGCTTTTAAAGTTAGAACAGTTTTCAAAACGTGCTGCTGGAATTTGTACTGGAACCCGGTTCGTCCCACATGGGAACCGGTTCCTGGACCCAAAAATGTCATTTTTAACGTTCTAACACAGTGGAACCCGGTTCCTCCCACAAGGGAACCGGTTCCCACGAACCCAGAAGCTGAAAAACATGATTTTTAAGGCTTTTATGCATCCCAAACACATACCAACGCATACCATTACGAAATTGATCATCAATAACATCAAAATACTCCAAATACATGATTCTAATACACAAACAACATACCATAACACCATGTAACAATACTACATCATCAATTGCAGTCAATTCATCAAATCATACATGTCAGTGTTGGTATTTCACAAAACCTAACATCCCAAATAGAGATTCTAATCCCTTAATTCAATCCTATCATCATCAAAATCATAATACTACATAATTAGAGTAATCACCCCTTACCTTAGCCAAATTCTTGATTGGTCTTCTCCCTCTTTGTTCCTCTTCACGTATCAGCTTCCCAATATCTCGTCTCTTCTGCTCTGCTTTTCACGTTCCTTTTTCCTTTCTCCCAATTCCTTATTTCCCTTATTTTATGAAAACATAAAATAGTTAGTAATGGGCTTACTCACTTAGCACCCCCATACTACTAACCTCACCATCCGGCCCAATGGCCCTTAATCCATAATTCTACAATAATTCAACCAAATACCAAAATAATTCTAATTAATAATTTAATTTCCAATTAAATTAAAATTAGAAAATATGGGGTGTTACAACTCTCCCCCACTAAAAGAGTTTTCGTCCTCGAAAACATACTTCTAGTGAAAAGTTCCAGATAGGAGCCCTTCATCTGACCCTCCCGTTCTCAGTTAACACTTTCTTAGTCGAACCTCAAAGTTCATCTGACATAACCAACATAAGCATGCCTCATGCATTCAATCCCAGCTCTTACGTCTCATTTGACCATTCAAAAGTATACCACTCGCTATATCTCCAAAAGGTTAACAACGATAGAACATTGAGGTACAACCCATATAATACGCCCAATCACTGAATAATATAATTACACAACCATGGTATGACCACTCCAATCAACACTACAGTAAGGCATTCCATCTACTAAACGTACCAACCTTAGACACACCTTTCCATATGAGCGATGAAATAACACTTACACTTTTCACCAACTTCTTCCTTCAAGAGCTCGATAATAACATTCCTATACCATTGAATTTTAACTATCTGACTCCTCTCAAGTCATACCAGCAATTATCCAACATGTTACAATCATCATTACTAATTAGATTTCTCAGTTTTATCCAATTCCAACTCTCTTTACTCATTCGTTTCAGAATCCTTCTTTATCATACATGGTACTAATCTACCATTTAGCAACACTTACTCGCACTCAAAAACAAAGTTCCGATTTACTTCCTCTATTTAAACATTCTACCATCATAACGAGTACACACAAGTAATTATAATCACACTCATCAGCCTTAATATACCATTGCTTACAAAATAGCTCAAACCGAGTCTCGCTCTTCTCTAAGAATTAAATCAACTTCGTCCTTCATAGAGTATAATTCCTCATTATATCTGGAAATCTACAATAATACCTTACAACAGTACAAAATTATTATAGCATCATATAGTATACACTCATCGCCTTAACTTCGTTGAATACATACTCGTTAACTAAGTACATCCACAATAACATACTCATCATCTCGGCAATTATTCAAAAGAGTTCTAATTCTCTAGCACGACATCCTTGCATCCACTAGATTCTAAATTTATCATATAGATCAATTCATGTTCTCTACGTAGGCTCCCGGCATATTAATTCCTCACTGCCCACGAGTAGTACTCGCACACTACTCCGCATCTCACTTTCGCAGCGCGACTCAGATTACCCGTCTTAAATCACCGTCCAATATGTTGCACTCTTTCATATTCACTTCTTCATAAATTCACACAACATGGTGAGTGATTATTCTCACGGCTTAGTATCCATCATATCCTAAACCATTAAGGTAACAAACAAGCTCATCCTATCTATATGATTCCGTCTACTATCAACAAGAGATTAAGGGTGATCAAGTCCTCAATTTGTCAATAGATAGCCGACAACCATATTTAAGCATAAACCGTCGTTACTACATAATAGTGTCCTTTTCCGAGTTTGCACTCAAACTCATTAACATCGTCATAGTCCAATAGTTCACTCTGAGTCGTTACAACTCGCACACTTCCCTCTCAGTGGATCTTGTCAGTGAGAAACCAACATCCAAACATTTTACACAACGCTTCATAGTCACTCAGCATCACACACTTGTTAAGTACTTCCAAACTTCATAATCACTAATATAATCGCACATTACTATTTATCTCGTTCCAAATCAAAATCCTTATCTTAGCAAAAGACTGCGACAACATTCATAGCTTGTGGTTTTACTCTAAATCCCATGACATCTTTTGCGGCAAAGTATCACTCCACTCGGAATCTCAACAAATTCTTCCTCACATCAATAGGTGTAAGAAATCCTCTACAACTCTTCTTCCATACATGTCGTTGCTTTGGCATCATAAATACGACTTCAACCGTACTAAAACTTATTTCACCCTTTCTACTAATTCACTCATCACTAAAATCCATCGGTACTCAAATCATTTTTATTACTGAATATCTCATCAACTTATTCCTCAACAACACATCCTACTCAATTTTGTTTCAAACAATCACGGTAGTAGGCATTCCTATTCAACAAGTTTTGCGCTTCCTTAACCGACTTCAGAATATCTCCTCATAGGATCAAAAGTTATGGGTTTTTAAAGTAAAAACAATTTTCCAAAAACACACAGTAGAACCCGGTTCCTCCCACACAGGAACCGGTTCCTGGCTGCTTCCCATGACTCGTCTCTGATTTTTACTATGGGGAACCGGGTTGTCTCTATCTGGGAACCGGTTCCCAGCAACCCAGAATTCCCACGCCTCTGCTTTATAATGGGAACACATTTCAAACAAGTTTTAAACATCAAATAACAACATATATCATGGTTATTAAGTCAGCTTCGCAATACCCCAAACGGCACTTAAATCAGACACTCGGATATCAAGATATGAACTTTCCAATCGTTGTCCGAAATTGCAACACTGACGCCATGCAGCGACACCTTAAATGATATTCCCAAAACTCCTCAAATGGTACACTTAATTCCTAAAATTTCTTCTCAACAAACCTTTTAATTATTCCTTCGATCCGTTCAACTCTGACACTGACATCCCGTGTCGTACCAACAAACAAGTCTAGTTCTAAGAGCACGCGTAACCGCAACTTCACCTCTTTCCAACATCATCCTGTCACAATTAAATATGTTACAGCTGCTGCAACCATTTTTATAACAAATTTCATCTCTTTAGCTTTCCGACGCTTCAAACGGAACTCAAATCGGATGTCCAGAACTCCAGTTATGAATTTTCGAAGTTCTGCAGCTATTCAGCAATTTTCCTGCGTTTTGCTTACGAAAATTTCACTCCAAAACTCATTCTCTTCAACTCGATCATATTCCAAATAGCCCCTTATCATATCTCTTCACTTCCAAACATTCTTATAACTTGAGCAACACATCCCATTGTCGAAGTGCGAGTTCTGAAACATTACGACCGCAATCCTTTTTGCAACTTGCAGCTGAACCTCTTTCGAGACGCAAGGCTACTCAACTGACAACTTCGCAGCCCATCACCAGAGCTGATACATTACAACATCTTAATTTCCCTCTCCTACAATAATCATCAATTACCTCTAATCATTTTCCTTCCAGATGTTCCAACTTAACTACCAGTCAAGTCCTAATTTCAAGTCACCTTCGATTCGGAAAACAACATCTCCAACAACGCTTGCACTGTTGCCAACAACAGCCTACTGAACCAATCATCTTACAACTGAACATAACCGAGAAGCAAAGCTTCTCCCCCACTTCGCTCAAACCAACCCCTGCAACAAAACAAACAAGTACCGACAGTGATCCACTCACATGTCGCGTACCAAGGGCTAATACGCCGACAGTATTCAACTGTCGTGCAACTCAACTGACTCTACAATTGGCCGGACGGACCGACCTGCTCTGATACCACTATTGTAACACCCATCTAAACCCAGCGAAAATATAAATAAATCAGAGTAAATATACAGCAAGGATGCTACAATTAATAAAATAAACAAAATATCAAGTCGTTTGCCATGCTTTATTAGAATTAAACCAAATATCAAAATCTGTGTTTAGCACAGCGGAAACTCATTTTAACAACGTTAAGAAACATATCCAAACAAATCAACAATACATAATCCATAACCAATAATGGCAACAACGTATATCAAGTAACTCTAAGACTATCGACCCCCAGTGTTACAAGATCAGAGCATGATCGACACAACTCCACATAACCGGATAAACTCTACGAGTCATCCTCACCGATCGCTTAAACCGCTACTTCAATCTGAAATCATCAAAGTAAGGGTGAGACTACATCATAATTAAATAGCATTATAAATCATCAGATATAGAATTTCATAAGCAATTATCCACCCTACTTAGCATATTCAGATTAATCAATTCATACCAATCACAAGCACAAATCAATAGTATGCACCACTAACACAACACAATCATAACACCGGATTTCATCCTGACATGTCACAATTTATACAAAGACCATGCAGACTCTTATGCATGTGGTACCAAAATTCGTGAATCACATTCACAGGACTTCTCTCTTTGATACTGCCCTCTAGTCGCTCACACCCCACATGGGCACACGACTACTGCCTCATCGCTCACACCCCACATGGGCACACGATGACTGCCTGCTAATCTCCGCACAATGGGAATTAGCCTTCCAATGCAAATGATTTATGAATGAATGCACACATGTCACATACTTATATCATCATCAATCCGATGCTTAACATCGCTTTATCACATCTTACCAATAACGTCACAACAAGTATGTACATGTACAAGCATCATTCAAAACAAATCAATCATCATCATTCATCAAAACACATGATAACAACATGTACCATGAATAACATCCATCTACATCATCATTCATCAAAACACATGATAACCATATTTACCACGAACAACATCCATTTGCATAACAAGCAGAAGCAATCACATTATAACAACACACATCATTGCACATATTCAATCATGCAAACAACAATTCATTGCACCTCATCAACTATGCAAAACAAGAATAAACCACATTTGAAGAAAACGGTACTTTTCAAAATAAAATCAAGTTATTATTATTTTCTTTATTCCATATGGTAGAGCATTCAATTTAAGGAACAACGTCCAAAACGGCGTCTAAAACAGACTTACGGTTTGAAAATTAGAAGCTTTTAAAGTTAGAACAGTTTTCAAAACGTGCTGCTGGAATTTGTACTGGAACCCGGTTCGTCCCACATGGGAACCGGTTCCTGGACCCAAAAATGTCATTTTTAACGTTCTAACACAGTGGAACCCGGTTCCTCCCACAAGGGAACCGGTTCCCACGAACCCAGAAGCTGAAAAACATGATTTTTAAGGCTTTTATGCATCCCAAACACATACCAACGCATACCATTACGAAATTGATCATCAATAACATCAAAATACTCCAAATACATGATTCTAATACACAAACAACATACCATAACACCATGTAACAATACTACATCATCAATTGCAGTCAATTCATCAAATCATACATGTCAGTGTTGGTATTTCACAAAACCTAACATCCCAAATAGAGATTCTAATCCCTTAATTCAATCCTATCATCATCAAAATCATAATACTACATAATTAGAGTAATCACCCCTTACCTTAGCCAAATTCTTGATTGGTCTTCTCCCTCTTTGTTCCTCTTCACGTATCAGCTTCCCAATATCTCGTCTCTTCTGCTCTGCTTTTCACGTTCCTTTTTCCTTTCTCCCAATTCCTTATTTCCCTTATTTTATGAAAACATAAAATAGTTAGTAATGGGCTTACTCACTTAGCACCCCCATACTACTAACCTCACCATCCGGCCCAATGGCCCTTAATCCATAATTCTACAATAATTCAACCAAATACCAAAATAATTCTAATTAATAATTTAATTTCCAATTAAATTAAAATTAGAAAATATGGGGTGTTACACTTTTCATTAAGTTTTCTTCTCAACTGGTCAGGCACATGTCTATGTTTTATGGATCCAATCACCTCCAGATGACTTAAGCTTGGGTTGACACCATACCAACATTCTTCTTGTCTGATTTCTTCTAGCTTCTTGGTTGGACATATGTTCAAGATGTATATTGCTTTAAACACAGCTTCACCCAATAACTCATTTGGTATATGCTTGCCCTTTAACATACTTCTCACCATATTCATGATGATTCTATTCTTCCTTTCAGCAATACCATTTTGTTGAGGAGTGTATGGTCGTACCACCTCATGCACAATCCATTCTCTTCCACATAGTGCATCAAATTCTCTTGACACATATTCTCCACCATCATCAGTTCTTAAGGTGTTGATCTTGTGGCCACTTTGTCTCTTCACCATAGCTTTGAACTTGGTGATTACCTCAATCACATCACTTTTCTTCTTGATCAGGTAAGTCCATAATTTTCTCCTATAGTCATCTATGATTGTAACAAGGTACTTGTTACCTCTAATCAAATCTACCTGAAGAGCACCACACATATCTGGATATATGATCTCAAGGGTTACTTTCGATTTACTTTTTGCATCTTTGCTAAATTTGTTCCTGTGTTTCTTTCCCTGAACACATTCATAACACACTTCTTTTAGAATGTCGATTTCTAGTAAACATGAAACCATGCTTCTTCTCTTTAGATTACTAATATATTTGAAATTGAGATGGCTAAGTCTGTAGTGCCATAGTCATTCATCCATGCTAGCTATAGTTTACAGATACTTGTGTTCCATCACATCAAGTTCAACCTTGAAGGTTCTGTTTTGAGAAATATGCGTCTTCAAAATTAACTTACCACTTGAGTCGAGAACTCTCATAATCTTATCTTGTATCAACACTTTGTAATTCTTCTCGATCAGATACCCTATGTTGAGTAGGTTGTTTTTCATGCCTGGTATGTACAGCACATTGGGAGTCACTGGCCTTTTTCCCCATATTTCCTCATGATCAAAACATCACTAGTACCTTCAGCAACTAGGGTATTGTCATTTGCAAAATTCACCTTGTTCTTCATCGAGGGACTTATATTGACAAACCAATATTTCATTCTAGTCATGTGTGATGAGAAACCTGAATCTATGTACCATTGATCCTTGAATCTTTCTTCACATTTCGTTGTGAATATTAATAACACTTCTTCTTCTTCTTCTTCTTCTTCTTCTTTGTGTTGTGCAAGTCTTGCATCATTTTCTTGATTACTTATTTTGTTCTAAGGATAATCACTAGCATAATGACCATGCTTCTGACAATTGAAGCATTGAATATGAATCTTATCAGGTTTTCTTCCATGATATCTACTTTTCTTGTAGCGCCACCTCTCTGATTGCTTTGGTTTGAGGGTCTTCTCTACTTCAATGAACTTCCTTTTTGTTGGTTACCTCTACCATTAGAACTATTGAACTTTCTCTACTTTTGTTGTCGTTCCATTTTCCTTTAATTTTCTTTTCTTTTGTTAATTCTGCCTGCAGAGCTACATCTCCTTTCATCTTGCTTGCAGATCTTTCAGTCTTTCTTTGTCATGCTTGACAGATCCTTCAATTCTTAGAAGCAGTGACCTCAAGATCTTTGCAACCATCTATCTTGATGTGAGCATTTCTCCATACATCTTGATTTAATTCACCAGTCTAGTTACACTAGTGAAGAAACCAGCCACACTTTCACTTTCTTCCATATGAAGCAACTCCTACACTCTTTTGTGAGTTTGTAACCTCACCTCTTTCACCTTCTCAGAACCTCCAAAAGATTTCTCCAGGATGTCCCATGCTTCCTTTGATGAGTCTACTTCACCCGCTTTTCAAAATGGTCTTGATCAACGCATTGGTGGACTATAAAGAGAGCTTTTTAATTTTTTTCTTAAAAAATTTATGTGCAGCCTTTTGTTCATTCGTATCATTCTTGCTAATTGGTGTTACTCAATTCTTCACAAGATCCCAAGCATCTTGATATAAGAAGACAACTTCCATCTACTTACACCAGTTGTCGTAATTCTTGTCATTCAAGATGGAAATATTTGCTCGAAAATGTTCGTTTGGATGAGAAATCATTGCTTATGCTTCCCAAGAATCGCAACCAGAGCTTTATATACCATATGTTGGAACCGTTCTTGACAGAACAAGATTCAATCACTTTCTAGAGTGATTTAAGATTCTCGTTCTTCACTCGAGTGATTCAAACACACCTTGGTTGCAAAACAATTCCCTCGCACAATAATTTGAAGATAGGAGATAATTTGAAAGAGAAAAGGGGAAGAGCATGTGAAATTAGAGTTTTGAGAGAAGAGGAGAAAAATATGTTTATCGATTCTACTGAATACCAAGTTTCTCCCTGTCAGAGTTCACAAATGTGAACTTTCTCTATTTCTTCTAGTTACAAATAATAGGTGCCCTCTTATTTATAATGAGATTACTTAAATATCAAGCAGTCTCAAATTAACTAACTAATTGTCTTACTAACTTCAACAGGTTGTATTTGACTCTCTGTCGTATACACATATCTTCTGCTTGTTGTATTCGAATTTCAGTAGAATACACACAACTTGGATACTACAAGTTATGTTCGACCTTCTGTCGAGTACATACATGTTCGATTGCTATGAACTAAATTCGATTTTATCAACTACATATTACTTCAACTCTGTCAAGATTACAAGCATGCTTAACACAAAGAATTACATATTTAACAATATAAACAGTGGACGGTCCATGATTCGATCGATAGATTATGATATCATATTAGAGTATGATTTAACTCATCAATATAAAAACCGATTTATAAGGTAAGAGATGTCACTCTATATAATTTTTTTTTAAACTTTATATCTAATGTGGTGAGAGTTAAGATATTCTCAATATATTTTAACTCATGCTAAATACTAGTGAGTATGAGAGCAAAATTGATATTGACATTTACTTGTAATGTGAATGAGAGTATTCACATAGTATAACTTACTAGTTTTACATCCTATTGGAAAACGAAAGGTCAGAATGGATGGCATGAAAACATGATATAAAATATAAATGTTGGAATGCGATGGTGCCTTTGTGAACAGTTAATGTAAAGACTTATGTACATGAGGTCAATACATGTCTGGTCATATAATTAGTATAATAGCAGTAATTTCTTTGGCCTTGCATAAAAAAAGTATAATAGCAGTAATAGTTATAACAATAATTTATTTTAATAATTCTTAAAAATTAATGACATATAGTACAATTTAAGATAGTGATGAAGTGAGGTCTAAAAGAGTGATTTGGTGTAGTCAATTTTAGAACAGAATGCATGATATATATCCCAATCAAGATGCAGAGCTACACCTGAGGTGAACACTGCAGCTTCGTATGCTTACACTGTTCAATGGTCAGGAATAAATAATAACAACGACAAGGAGTACTTTTTCACATGTACAAAAACAATAGTTAATCATGACTGACACAACACACACCACCAACATCAACATGCACATTGATTCCAGCAGAAACGTACAAATCTAGTCAGAATGTACGTGCTTCTGCTTATACGTTTGACATGCTTCTACGTTACGTGTGTATATCAAACACCAACTTTAAACCTGTTACTCGTGTAATATTTCTTGATTCGTGAATTGTTTGAGACCCAAAAATTTGTATGAATACCAATCTAACCCTTCGTGTTAGAAATAGTTAAAGGGAAGAGAGAAAAATTTAAATTTGTTTATTTTGATTTATGGGGTGATTAGAAAAATTTATTTTTATTTTTTAATTATACATATTTGACAATTTTTATTTTTTAATTATACATATTTGACAACTTTTGTAAGAAGATTTTGCATACCACTCTTTAAGTTGAACCTGATACTCTTTTTTTATTTATAAGCTAGATTCATTAATAAACGAGTATTAAGGGTACTCGAACCCGTTTACAAAAACTGAAAAAAGACTCGAAAAAGGAAGATTTCCCACCAACTGAAACTTATCCTAATTTTTCTACCGATTTTTTATAAAAATCGTAAAAATTAATTACACTTAGATAAAGAAATATTACCAGCACTCAACCACTTCCATAGTTTCAATTTTATGTTCCACACTAAATCGGACAAGCAGGGAACAACACTCTTTTAATTTTTAAATTGATCATGAACAAACAAAAAATAAATTTTTAGTAGATTTTAAAATTCTCGGTAATGTATCAAATTTCAAGTATGAATTTTAAAAAAAAATTAATTATCGAAAATTTATTGAAATTTCCGATAAATTTTAAAAAGTGTTCTAAGTTATTCAAAATTTTAAAATTTTTGTTACTGTAATTTTTTTTTTTTGTAAAAAATGAATTATCGAATTTTTCGAAATGGCCAATAATTTTTTTTAAAAAATTCAGAAAAATCCGATATTTTTTTAAAACTCTCATAAAATACAAAAACAATTTTTTTAATTTTTGTGTGTAAGAAGTTAAGAATAATAGCACATATCATTAGAAGTGCAAATATACTTCTTGGATATCTTAAATCCTCCTATTGTAAGACTAAATATATGGGAAAAAATATCCGCACTAATAAATTTCTCAATTGTAATTTGAGTGAAGACATATTTTGTTATCTCACAAAATTTATACAATTCAAATTAGTCATTTACAGGGAGAGACCTAGAACTTATAGATTGTGGAGACAAATTTTTATAAAATTTTAATATTAAAAATAACATATTATTTATTAATTAACACGATAATTATTTTATAATTATTTAAATATTATAGAATTATTAATTCATAATGCAGGGTTTATTTGTTAATACAAAAATCACAATATCACAAAAGTTGGACAAGAATATGAAAAATTTGAAAATATGTAGCACAATTATAGTGGGGACATGTGCCTACAGGCCTTACTAGCTAGGTCCGTCCGTGGTCATTCATAATAAAATGAACTTGATGTAATCCCTTCTAAAATTTAATTGGACCATATTAATCCTTTTATTAATATTGATTTTTTCCTAGTTTTAAACTGTGACTGGACTGCCACGTTGGATTTTATTTATTTTTCAATAATAATATCAAAAAGTTTAAAATTGTTTCTTATAAGGAATCAAACTCAATGTCTTTAAAAGATATCTCTGTGTCATTACCACTAAGTCAATGTACATTCATGATAAATAATTCCCATGATTTCTAATAATCTTAAACAATTCTGAATTTAAAACAAAAAATACAAAATTTATATCAATATGATCTCGAACCCAAGTCCCTTCAGATTAAATGACATTCAAAATAGAAATTGATTTATCTATTTGTAAATGATAGTCACTTTACTAACAATAGAAATTGATTTGTCTACTTGTTATTGATAGTCACTTTACTAACTATAGAAATTGAGTGGTCTAGTTGTAAATGATAATCACCTTATTAACCATAGAAATTGATTTGTCTAGTTATAAATGATAGTCACTTTACTAACAATAAAAATTAATTTGTCTAGTTGTAAATGATAATCACATTACTAACAATAGAAATTGATTTGTCTTGCTGTAAATAATACTCACTTTACTAATAATAGAAATTGATTTTCTAGTTGTAAATGATAACAGGGGCGGATCTATAGCCCAGCCAGCCCGGGACGCGCCCGGGCTCAACCCCTCCTTTCGTTGTATACTCCCCCACATAATAGTCGATTTTTAGACAATACCAGAGGCAAAATTAATAATTTTTAGACAAAATATAGGGCAAAATTAGTAAAAACAGGGGGCAAAATTTTTAGACAAAATCAATGGCAAAATTTTTAGACAAAATCAAGAGAAAAATTAGTAGAAACAGGGTATAAAATTAGTAAAAATAAAGTGTAAAATTTTTGCCCAGGCTCCCTAAAATTTCTGGCTCCGCCACTGAATGATAATCACTTTATTTAAATTGATTTGTCTAGCTGTAGTGAATATCATTTAATCAAAAGGGACTTGGGTTTGAGATCTCATATGTAAAAATTTATGTATAGAATTTGTTAATATGACTAGAAATCATGGGAAATACTTATCATGAATGTACATTGGCCTAGTGATAAAAACACAGAGAAAACTAGTTTGAAAAAAATATTATTAGAAGGACTAATATGATTAGATTAAATTTTGTAAGAGACTAAGTGAGACTTGTTTTTCGTAAAAGACTAATTTAATTTGTGTAATATTTATGAGGGATCAAAATGGATCTTCTCTAGTAATTTTTATATGGAAAAATTATAAATACTTCATGACACATTTAAACTAAAATAGCGATGGTAAAAAAATTCAAATTAATTTATCATCTTTATAATAACTCTACACGTTGGTCTTTTTTCAGTTCAATAATAACAACTAGTAGTAGATTCAACGATTCTGGTGGGGAGAGAACCTACGGCGCACCTTTGAATCTCTTTGCCGATGGTTTAAATTCCTAATCCTAGGGTTAGGGACCACGTCGAGGAGGTTCTAGGGTAAACCTTAGGTCCTTGGTTTTGGAGATGGGTCGTGGCAGGCCGAAGAAGAAGGCAGTAATGACACCACCGGCGAGTACTAGATTGTTCCCGTCTACTCCAATTTCAGCGGGAAAGGGCACCACTGGAGTCAAGATACCACCTGAGGGAAACCGTGGACAGGAAGCACAACTGGAAACTATAGTGGAAGAACCTAGCAGAAAGGAAACAAATGAGGATGTTGACAAGGAGAATACCAAAATGCCGCAGTTATATATGGATAGATATCATTCAAGGAAATCGTATCCCGTCAAATGGATGCGCTCTGAAATACACGGCACCAGTGGAAATTGAAGGTGAAATTGAAGTTCAGCTAGAGGAAAAAGATGTAGCATCGGAGAAAACTTTCTGGCAAAATGTGTTGATTATGTATGCCATTGGGAATGAACTCTCTATGCACGCCGTCAAGAATTTTATGTCGATTACCTGGAATTTCGTGACATTGCCGGACTTATACTATAACGAAGAGGGCTATTTCCTAGACAGATTTAAAACTCGTTTGGATAGAGATGCTGTCCTCATGAGAGGGCCGTATACCATATTCAAAAAACCTATTTTACTCCATGAGTGGACTCCCAAATTCACTTTGCAGGATGATGTGCTGAGGGTGCTCCCAATCTGGGTGATTTTCCCACAATTACCACTGTATTGTTGGGGAGAACGTAGCATTGGAAAGATTGCAAGTGCAATTGGAAAACCCCTCCTCACGGATGAATGTACATCTAAGAAGCTGCGAGTCTCGTATGCAAGAGTGCTCATCGAAGTAGATGTTACCAAACAGTTACGCACACAAATCACCATTAGAGATCCTCAAGGAGAGAAGATGGTACAACCGGTGGATTATGAGTGGCGACCACCCTATTGTACTAGCTGCAATAAGGTTGGGCATGAAGGTAAGAAAAAGGAGAATCCACCAAAGAAGAAGAAAGAAAGTAAACAAACCTGGGAACAAAAATAGCCGCCAGGAGAGCCTGAAATACCAAGGCAAGCTGAGCAGACTGTGATTGCCAATCCAAAGCCTACAGAAAGTGAACCTGAAATTCCTTGGACTTTGGTACAAAGTAGAAACAAAGGGAAAGCACCACAGGAGACAAATTTGAAATCAAACAATGGATTTGGGAGCTTTAGTGTTGGCGAGAGCTCTCACATTGTTGGTATCACATGATTTGTTGGAACGTCCGTGGGCTCAATAAACGCGCCAGGTGCCTTGAGGTTAGAGCTCACCTCAAATTTCTGCAGGCACACTGTTGTGCTCTTTTGGAGACTAGAGTTAGAAGCAATAATTGTAGCACTGTCAGGAATCGTTTAGGAGCTAAATGGGAGTTCATAGATAACTATGCATATCACAATAATGGGAGAATTTGGCTGGCTTGGAATCCCGAAGAGCTTCAAATTACAGCCTTAGAGATGTCTACCCAAATGATACATAGCAAAGTTTGTGTCAACAGGGGTGTGTCCTATGAGCTCACTGTAGTGTATGCTCATAACCAGCTCAGCAATAGAAGAAACCTCTGGATAGATCTCACCAGAATCAGCAACACCGTAAATGGCCCGTGGATTGTGATCGGTGATTTTAACAATGTGTTGAAAATTGATGACAGAATAGGGGGACATGAGGTACAAGCTTCACAATATGTTGATATGGAACAAATGATGGATGAAGCGAATTTGTTTGAACATGAAACCAAGGGACCTCACCACACTTGGTCAAATCGTCAAGCTGCAAATCTGATTTGTTCTCGTATCGATAGAGCCCTTGTAAATGTGGATTGGTTCACTGTGTTTCCTAACTCAGAAATTGAAGTGCTTCCCCCTCACATCTCTGACCATTCCCCGCTTAGGCTTAGTATGGACACAAATTATGTTATGCCAAAGACCACTAGGAGATTTACTTTCCTAAATTGTGTTGCAGATCATCCTGCCTTCTTAAACACTGTGAGGGATAACTGGACTCAAAATGAACATGACTCCCCTATGTTCAGTTTATGGAGAAATCTTCAGAAAATGCAATACCCCCTTAAAGGTTTAAGTTGGCAAGTAACTGACGGTGTACGGAAGCTAAGGGACAGTAGAAAGAAACTAGAGCAGGCTCAGATCATATGGGCGGCTGATCAAACAAATCCGAATCTGTGTCTTGAGGTGAAACGGCTGACTGAGGAAGTAATGCAGGCTAGTGATCTCGAAGAACAAATTTTGCGGCAGAAATCCAAACACGATTGGATCAGTTTGGGTGACTGTAATAATGCATACTTTTATGCAAATCTCAAAGTAAAAAACAAGCAGACACAAATAAGGGAATTGGAGGATGCGAATGGCAGCAAGCTGACTGACCAAAAGCACATTGAAGAGGAAGTGTTAAATTTCTATCAAAATCTAGTGGGAAACAATGCAAACAGTCTGACCCAGGTGGATATCACAGTGATGCGAAATGGTGCACAATTAACCAGGGACCAACAGAGTCTCCTGATAGCACCGGTGACCAATGATGAGATTTGGAAGGCTCTTAAGGGTATTAGAGATAATAAAGCTCCTGGTTTGGACGGATATAATGCAAAAATTTTCAAGGCAAGTTGGAATGTGATCGGGCTGGATGTTACGAAGGCGGTACAAGATTTTTTTGTGCATAACAAAATGTATAAAGCCGTCAACTGTGCTTTGGTAACACTTATACCTAAAACCAGTGAAGCGAAGAAAATGAAGGATATGCGACCGATAGCTTGTTGCACTACTATCTACAAGATTATCTCGAAGATACTTACGACACGACTAAATGTAGTGATAAACTCCCTTGTAGATGACAGTCAATCAGCTTTCTTGCCTGGGAAGAATATTCATGACAATATTATCATGGCGTATGAGCTTATGCGAGGATACAACCGAAAGCATATATCTCCCCGGTGTGCTCTCCAAATTGATCTTCAAAAGGCGTATGATACCGTTGAATGGAATGCTTTGGAGCAAATTATGAATGAAATGAATTTTCCTAGAATATTCACCAATTGGGTTATGCTGGCTGTTAGAAGCGTTTCTTATCGATACTTGATCAATGGCAAAATTAGTGGGATTCTGCAAGCGAAGCGAGGCCTCCGGCAGGGGGATCCCATGTCTCCACTACTCTTTGTCCTCATCATGGAGTATCTCCACAGACTGCTGGGACCGTTAACTTGTAACCCTGTGTTCAGTTTTCACCCAAAGTGTAAGAAACTAAGGATAACCAATATTTGTTTCGCAGACGATCTTATGCTGTTTGCTAGAGGTGATGCTGAGTCGGTTAGAGCCATGTTGCAGACATTTAATGCGTTCTCCGATTCCACGGGTCTGAAAGCAAATCCTGCCAAGTGTAGGATATATTTTGGTGGGACACCTGCAGAATGTAAACAACGTATCATGGATGAGATTGGTTACCCTGAAGGTCAGCTTCCGTTCCGATACTTGGGAGTCCCTTTGTCAAGTCGTAAACTCACAGTCCATCAATGCCAACCTTTATTGGACAAGATGCTAACAAAGATTCAACACTGGTCCACTAAATTTCTGAGTTATGCGGGTCGACAACAACTAGTACAGAGCACGCTCCTAGCCATTACAAACTACTGGACTCAAGTATTTCCACTTCCAAAGAGTATTATACATAGAATTGAGGCTATATGCAAACATTTTTTGTGGTCGGGAAAAGCTACAGGTCGTAGGGCGTTGGTTGCATGGGAGAAAGTCTGTGAGCCTCACAATGCAGGTGGACTCAACATTGCGACACTCGATTGTTGGAATAAAGCCACGTTTGCCAAACTCTTATGGAATATCCATAGGAAAGAGGACAAGCTATGGATCCGTTGGCTCGACGCGTATTATATGAAGGGGACCGATGTGTTGCAATGGCAGGTGACAACACAATGCTCTTGGATGGTTAAAAGCATTGTTAAAATTAGAGAATTAATACGAGACAGTGCTTATTGGGGGGAAAGCATGACTGCTAGGATATTTAGCACAAAGAGGATGTATATCGAATTGCGAGGAGATAGAAATATCATGAATTGGAGGAAACTTTTCTTCCAAAACTATGCTCGTCCTCGTGCACGGTTCATACTGTGGTTAACTATTCTTGGTAGAATCCCCACGAAAGATAGAATTGCTCGCTTTGGCATTCACACTGATGGCAAATGTATCGCGTGCGACAACCTTGAAACTGTACAGCACCTATTTTTCGAGTGCAGTTTTACACAGTACATCTGGCTTGCTCTCCTAAATTGGATAGGATACCAGAGTACTAGGCGAAACTGGAATAGCGAGTGGAGCTGGATTGTTGAAGAGACTGCGAAGAAAGGTTGGAGGAGATGTTTACTAAAAATGGTAACGGCGGAAGCGGTATACCAGATCTGGAAATACAGGAATGATTCCATTTTTTCCGGTACCAATCCAACAGTTGACATCATTAGCTGTGTCAAAATGATGGTGATGATTAAGGGACAACAAAAGAAAAAGATTAAGGATCATTTAGATGTTGGAAGCATGTTGGTTAAGTAGTAGAAATCTCTGTCTATTAGCTTCCTGTCTGTATTGAGTTTGTAGCTTGGAATGATAGTGGTCTGGATCCTTGGATCGGCTTGTATTAACTGTTTTTGGTCTGAAATAAAAGTTTATTTTCATCCAAAAGTAACTCTACACGTCTTATTTCTCATATTAACTCAATACAATGTATCTAAAAATTCAAATTAATTTATCATCTTTATAATAACTCTACACGTCTTATTTCTCATATTAACTCAATACAATGTATCTTTCCTTCATCTAAAATTGAACATATTTTCACTTATTTATCCACTTTGTCTTCACTATATGTAAAAAGTTATATTCCCAACTTACCACAACTTTATCTTTATTATGTATAAAGCTATATTCATATAACTCAACATGTATGCAAAAGGAGCATTCTTCAACTATTTTGTATCTTTATACATCCCAAATTCTCAAAGGAATTTTTACATTTAACATTTATGTGGTCATCCTATTCATAGTAATGGCTATTTAGATCAATATTTAGATCAATAATAGATTTTTTCTAGTATACTATTTTTGGATCAAAAATATTTGAACATAAATATTATTTCTTGTATATAAAAATATTTAGATTAATAATAGATTTTTTCCCGTATATAGACCTCATTTTTGTTTAGGTATCATTTACAAAAATATTTGGATCAATAGTAAATTTCGTATATAATAATATTTAGATCAATAGTAGATTATTTCCCGTATACCATCTTGGAATAAAAATATTTGTATCATAAATACCATTTTTCGTAAATAATAGATTTTTTTTCATATACAAATATTATTTTTGTTTAGATGTCATTTACAAAAATATTTGGATCAATATCAAATTTTCGTATATAAAAATATTTAGATAAATAATAGATTTTTTGGCCTATTCAATTTTTGTATAAAAAAATATTTGGATCATAAATAACATTTTTCGTCATAATAAAATTAAGAACTTTAGGGTACAAAGACCAAAAAACCACAATTTTAATGCGGTGGCAAAAAATCAAATAAGGGTATTTTGAACTTTTCCACAACCATTAATTTTCTTATATTATAGATTGATAGATTTTTTTTGGAAGAAAGAAGTGAGAAAGTGATGAAAGAGAAAAAAAATAGAGAATAGAGAGAGATTTGATAAGTTTGATAAAATATAAGAGTTGTATTATTTTAATAATAAAATTAAAAACTTTATGGTACAAAGACTAAAAAACCACAATTTTAATGTGGTGGCAAAAAATCAAATAAGGGTATTTTTGACTTTTCCACAACCATTAATTTTCTTATATTATAGATGACCAAACACATTATTTTCACCCTCCATTTTCTGCAAGTACTACTGAATAAGTGACCTCAAGTATAATACGGGAGAAGGATTGTATTACTTGAAATTTACGACTACTTTATATTTTTTTTATTAAGATTTTGTTAGCAGTTTCTTTTAGAGTAAACTATATCGGAAGTAAATTAAATTGTAAATAGTTGGAAAAAAAGGTTAGAGAGATTATATTAGAGAGTTATGAAAGTTTGGTCGAACGTTGGCCTAATCCTGTTTTTAAGAGGTTTTCTTGAGATTTTAATTATAAATTTTTAAACTTTTATAGGTTATGTCCATGAACATTAATATAATACTCCCTCCGTTCCTTTTTAATTGTCGTTTTAGAAGAATTTTTTGTTTCTATTTAAGTGTCGTTTTATAATTTTATGTTATAATTTGTCATTTATACCCTTATTTTCTCAATAACTCCACCTCAAAATTTTCAATTAGTTATTAAAAAAAGAGAGTGTATGATTGAATTTATTTGGAAAGAGAAAAATAAATAAGGGTATAATAGGAAAAGTAACTCTAATAATCCACTATTTTGGTTGAAGAGCTTTTTGCTAAAACGACACTTAAAAAGGAACGGGGGAGTATTATATTGCGTTTTTTACAAGCTTATCTCCAACTAATGATAACTTTTACCACAATCTAAGCTAATAAACTGTTTAAAGATTTATGATTTATCTCAATAACCAAAACAAAGCTATTTCTGGCAAAGCTTAAGAAATCAATTACAAAGATTTTATGACAGGTTTATCTCACGAATCAAACTCGATATCTCAAGAGTATCACATTCTTAAGAATTTAGAAATTTAACACGACCACTTACAAGAGCTCTTCCTCACAAGCAAAGTTTCACTCACAAGCACTAAGGCAACCTCAAGTGAATAAAAATATTTCTAGAGAGAAAATAGAGAGATAAATTCCAAAAAAAAAAAGTAAATTGTTGGAAAGTGGCTAGGAATGTAGTAGAGGTGAGTATCCTTTATATAGGAGTTAGAAAAATAAATAAAGAAAATAATTCATGGGCTAAATTAACGAGTCAATCGATTGGCACAAATCTGCAATGATTGACCATCTCATTTTTAATCGATTGCCAGCCTAAATAGGAAATATTATATATAGAGTCGTTGCAAGTTATTAAAGAGTTGTCATAATTTCTTGGTTAATCAATTAGCTCTTCTCCAATTGATTGACTTAATACTTCAATCGATTGGCTAGCTCATAAAAGTTTTTCCAATCAATTGACACGACTTACCAATTGATTGGTTAGTTCAAAAATAGTTTGGAAAAAGGTTTAGACAAATTTTTAATCACATGTCTTGGCTTAGAAAATATTTTTCAAGATAAAAGCATTTTGAAAAAATATTTTTAGGTGTGTGTAAGTTTTCTTAGTACTTCTAAGTTACTTTCTTACTTTTACAATACTCGGGTCACTCAGACAGGCAAACAAACATGACCTCGCGATCTTTCATACTTTATCTGAGGCTTCAAGGTTCTTTTCTAGATTGCTTTTGATCATATAGGAACTTTGATCTCGAGTATGCTTTTATTGACGAGGCATGAGATGTTTGATTAGATTGCCATCATCAATGTTGAAAGTTATTGCCATATACGCTAATCATCGTTATCGTCACCAAAACATCTTATGGATCTTTTGCAAGATTTTTAAATTTATACCTACACACACATAGATCCACATTCTCCCCCTTTTTGATGACAAAAACACAACTCTCAAGTAGGTGGTAAAAATAGATAACATATATGTATTTGTAATGATTAAACCCCCACATCAATTAGGTAGATAGTATACTATACTCTTCTTGAGAGTATACTTCTCCCCCTTTGTCGAAATTAAAAGGTAGATAAAATTGTATGATGCATGAAATAAGATATGCAAACATAATCACATACTTGTACATATATTACATGTAGGAATTTCAGTCCATGCGTGATATGTTTAATATTCCTATTTCAGTTCTTATGAAAAAGATGTTTTCTTTAAGGGGTTTAGTAAAAATGCATCCGAGTTGGTTAAATGAAGTTACAGATTCAAGTACGCTTTACCCTTTTTCAACAAAATCTCTAATAAAGTGGTGCCTAATATCAATATGTTTAGCCTAGGAGTGAAGTTTTGAGTTTCTTGCGAAGTTTATAGCACTAGTATTGTCGCATCTTATTAAGACAACTTTAAGATTTACACTATAGTCACTGAGCTATTGTTTCATCCAAATAAGTTATGAGTGACACCTACCTGCATCAATGTATTCTACCTCAGTTTTAGATAGCGTGACACTTGCATGTTTCTTGTTATGCCATGAGACAAGGGAGTCCTTAAGTAAGTGACACTTACCACTGGTACTTTTTCTATCCAATCTACACCTAGTAAAGTCAGAGTCGAAGTACCCAACTAAGTCACAATTAGCTCCCTCAGGGTACCATAAACCTACATGTTGTATGCCGGATAGATATCTCATAAGGCGTTTAATCATACAGAGATGTGATTCCTTCGGGGATGCTTGAAAGCTTTCATACATACATACAAAAAAATTATGCCAGGACACGATGTAGTTAGAAAAAGAAGAGATCATATCATACCTCAATATTTTCTCTCTTTAACTAGTATTCCATCTTCGTCTTTGTCAAATATTGCATGAGGTTGACATTAAGGTTGCTATTATTTTGGACTTCTCCATATCAAATATTTTTAATAGTTCTCTAGAATATTTGGCTTGGTTAATGAATGTTCCATTCTTGGTTTAATGGATTTGAATTCCTAGAAAATATTTGAGCTCTCACATCATTGACATTTCGAACTTGTTATGCATAATCTCAAAAAATTCCTTTGCACAAGGATTTGTAAGTAGCACCGAAGACAATATCTTTGGCATATATTTGAACTAAAATAATGTCATGCTCAATTTTCTCGATGAAAAGAGTTTTATCAACTTGTCCTATATAGAACTTTTTTTAAGCAAGAACTTATTTATACAGACATACCATGCTCTAGGAGCTTGTTTCAGCCCATATAGTGCCTTCTTAAGCTTGAAAACATGGTCTGGAAATGCTGGGTTACTAAAACTTAGAGGTTTGTCAACAAATGCCTCCTCTTGGATGTAACCATTTAGAAAGGCACTTTTTACATCCATTTGAAATCCATGATGCAAGAGAAGGCTAATAACATCCATATGGCTTCTAATTTAGCTACATGAACATAGGTTTTTATCGAAATATATTCCTTCCTGATGATTTTATCCTTTCACAGCAAGTCTGACTTTATTTCTTTAGACATTGCCATCTTCATCCAACTTGTTGCGAAAGACCCGCCAAGTACCAATTACTAGATTAGTTAAAGCTTTGGGAACGAGTTCTCAAACGTTAATTTTTTCCAATTGATTTAACTCTTCTTGCATATCAAGAGACTAATTTTCATCAACTATGGTGTCATCAATTCCCGTAGGCTCAATTTGTGAAACAAAATCCACAGAATTACATACCTTATTGAGAGACAGACGAGTATAACTCCCTTGGATATATCTCTAATAACATTCTAGATTGGATGATCATTTGTTAGTCTCCTTTCTTTTGGGAGATCTAATTGTTCTTCTGGAATGTCTGGGATTCGTTCATGAATTGGTTCTTCCTTTATGACTTGATTTTCATTTTCTCTTGGTCTAGTTGTTGGTTATCATCCAGAATTTTCTTTTCCAAGATACATGAACAATCAACAAATTTTACTTATAATGGTTTGGGGTTAGTTTCATCAAAGGTAACATGAATTAATTATTTGGTTGTACTAGTTCTTTTGTTATAAATTCTAAAAACTTTTCTTAAAGGCGAATACATGAATACATCTTCTGAGGTAGTACACTTAGAGATTGAAAAATTAGAAAAATATTATCGTTTCTCTTACAAATTATTTATTAATTGCTTAGATAATTAAGTTTATTTTCTCCTAACACGCGGTTGAGTTTTAAGGGCTTTTAGAGCAAATGGGTGCCAAATGCAATACACATAGAGCCCAATATTAGTCTAAGGCCCAAGGAGCATGACAATAGGCTGTCCCAAAGATTTCGTAAGGAAAATTATCATCTCTGGGAAGGAATATGAGGCTTCTGATACGGAGTTGATGATCATGCCGATAACATTCTTAAAATTCAGATGATGACAACACAAATGACTACTGAAGTTGGTAAAGTAGGTGGTAATGATTTTCCAACTATTTGATGATTATGAACAAAACTAATGACCTTGAAAAAGGATCTTGAAGGTCCCATAGTTCTGAAAGAGAGGAAGTGTGAAAGATCGCCTAATCGTGTCTGTCCACGTGACCATAGTTTTGTAAATGTAGGGAAGTAACTCCTAAGATACTAAGGCAACTCACACACATACACACACATGAAACCTCCTTTTTATCCATCAAAGATATTAAAAATAATTTCAGTCCTGATCCAGTTCATTAGGATAAACTTCCTTGTGGAAGCATATTTGGACAAACCAATCAATTGGGACCTTAAGACAATCGGTTGGAAGATTTTTTTGAACTATCCAATCGATTAGGATCTTGATAAAATTAATTGGAAGATTTTTTGAACTACTATTTCGATATGTACCTTAAGCAAATTGATTGGAAGAAGCCTAAATGACTATATAATCAATTATGATAGTGTCTTAATGACTGTTAATGGCTCTTTATCTAAACTTTTCAAAGTAGGCCAAGAAAATTGATTAGTTATGTCAACCAATCGATTGGGACTTTAAGTCAATCTATTGAGACATTAAAAATACCCATGGATCATTTCTTTTTTTGGATTTTCCTTTTGCTATATAAAGGAGGGTCGTCTCTTCTTCATTTCATGCCATTTTTCCAAAATTTTCATTTTCTTTGGAGTTTTTCTCTTTCTTTTCTATATCTAAAAGAATATTTTTTTCACTTAAGTTGTCTTGGTACTCTTGATTGAAACGGTACTCATGAGGAAGAAGTTGTTCTAGTGAAATGCCCTCGTGAATACTCTCGAAGTACTATAGCTAAATATATTTGAGAAAAATGAGAGATTTAGTAAAATTATGAGAGAAATGAAAGTGAGATAAAAACTCATTTCTGGATATGAAAAATGATATAGAAGTTCTCTATTTATAGGTCAAGGCGTGGCATAAACTTTGAAACAATCCAAGACCAAATCTATGTCATAATTGTTTAGGCTTATCAATTATAGACCCGAAATAATCATTTGGAAATGCCACAAATAGAAGGTTTAGATATTTAGTCGTTATCAATGATTAAGAAAGTGCCCCAATCAAATTTAGACTCAACTAATTAAAGCATAATTGATTAGGTTATTGGTCTAATTGATTATCTAATTATAAAAAAGCTCCCAATCATGTAGACACTCCTATAATTGACTGGATAGACCTCAAAAAATTTTAGGTGGTTTAAATAGGATATGAGAGGTTTCTCAATTGTTTTTAGTGTTTGTGATTTAGACATAGTATATCAAGAAATACTCTATTGTCTTTACAAGGCACTGGTCTCTTAAACGGACACGACTTTGCGAATTTTAACACTTCATTTCATTCACAACTCTGAAGCTTAAAGTCTTGGCAATATCATCTTTGACTTTATTATCACAAGAGAGCATTGAATCTTGTTAATGAGGCTTGGGATACTTCATGTTGATTACCATTATCTGAGAGTTGAGAGATTAAACCATCAGTGATTCTAAAAATAGAAGTATTCACTTAAATGTCGTATGGCTGTAATGTTGACTTAAAAAAGATGACTCAATCTTGAAGAACATCTTCAAGAGTAAAGTTTGATTGAAGAGAATATATAGCTTGATGAAACCATCTTAAATATCATCTTTGACCGCTTGAGCTATCTTCATCAGATAAAGACTTCATTAGATATCGTTTGATATCAGATGTTGTCATCATCGAAATCAAACATCTATTCGGTTTACTTGCAACTTTGCTATATATCCATAAATTTCAACAATTTTGATATCTTGACAATATCTTTAAACACATAGATCCACATTTCCACCTCTATCATTTTTACTTCTCTCTTCGGCTCAAACACCATACACATGAAAATAGTATTTTATTTTATACAATCCCTAGGGATTTCGTATATCTAAATAATTCATAAACCTTATTTTTTATGTGCATACACTTGTAGTCACCCTAAACAATAATCCATTTGCTGGATAAGTGAAACTGTGTGAGTGTGTGTTCCCAAAAAATAATATCATGAGACAATTTCAAATGTAAACGCATAGTTTAGAAGTTATAGCCGACCAAAATGCGCGCACCAGTGAAAATGTTGGGGGAGCATAATGGGACTGATTGCTTCTTGTCTCTGCAGGTATTCTCTAAATTCACATTAGTGTATATTGTATGTATCATGGTGGCCGTGTGGGTGTGAAACATATTCTATATACCTTCCATGTCTCCATGTCTTGTCTAGGATGTGTGCACTCATCGAAACTATGATCTTCTGTTTGTAACTCAAATTATCGATCATCACAATGAATAATAAGAATACATTATTCGTATAAATATTTGTCCCGTGAGAAAAAATTTACTCAAAGAAAAAGAGCAGAATATTCTCTTTGTTTGAAGGAGGGTCTCATCTTGTTTTCCTTTGACTCTAAATGGTGGTCAATTATTTTTAATATCGGGGTTGGTTTTAATTATGGGATGGATAATGGATTGGTCAATGTATGAAAAATGTTTGGAGGATAGTGTGGAATGGATCTTCAGTATTATTCTGGCATGATGTTTGTATAGGAAATAAGCATTTCAAGGTTTCTCTTTTCCTAGCCTGTAAGAGTTGCTTAATTTCAAAGGTTGGGACTAGAGTAGAGGAGTATGGCAGTGGACTTTTACTTGGAGGAGGAACTTGTTTATCAGGAAAAGTTTTTTTTTTTCTTTTTATAGTGGTTGGATCTTATCTTTTGGAAATCAAACATATATGACATTGACACTGACACATGTTTATAATAATTTTAAAAAATGAATAAAGAAAATATAATTGTAAGTGTAGACCAAATCGGTCTAATAAATATGAAGGTTTAAGACCAATTTAATAATAATAAATATTTTAAATTATTAAGAATAAAAAATTACAAAGAAATATTTAAAATAAAAAAATCAATCTTTTCAAAATTCAAAATTATTTATCAAATTTCAATAGTTAATTTTTTTAATATTTATTTTTAATCAATAATAAAATTAATAATAGTTTTATTGAAATATTATTAATCTTAAATAAGATTTTGTTAAATTTAATTTAATACAATTAATATAGAGATAATATTATTATATAAACATTATTTTTGATTTCTTTTATATATTTGAGAGGACCCAAACATTAACACAACAATAACAATTAATTAAAACTGTTAATTATCAAAACAAACTTTTAGTCTCCCTATCCTCTCATCCATCAAACAAAAAGATAAATAGACATTAGAGATAGCAATTTTGCTCCTGCAAAAAAATATTTATAACGGGTAGAGTAATCCGCAAATTGAATACGATTATAGACACGAATAATTATCTAATAAAATAAGTAGATATAAATACGGACACAAATATTTTAGTAGTTACTTCTTATTCATTCCGACTTATAGCCACACTATACATTTATATAATATCATTTATATTATTATATAAAATGCATGTTTGTAAGAAATTGCTTATTATAAGCATCATATTTTAATTAAAATATGAGAACCACACTGCCAAGTAGACAAAGAAATAAAAAGAAAAAGATGGAAACTTCATATTATCATATTATTATTATTATTATTATTTATTATTATTATTATTATTATTATTATTATTATTATTATTATTATTATTATTATTATTATTATTATTATTATTATATGGGTCTTGCTAACCAGTGTCCTCAGGATAATGGTTAAGTATTCTAAAAAATATTTTATAAAAAATTTAAAATTTTAATTTTTAAGTTATTAAATACGCAAATTGCCGAGATAAATTTACTATTTTAAAGTCTTAACCGGACACTTGTTAACATTTCCTATATTATATTTGTGTAGTTATAATTCATCCTCTATTATAAAACATGTTGAATACACCTGCATCAAGTAAGCAAAGAAACAAAAATGTTCTAAAATCCAACCAAGTCTAACTTGTGATATATATATATATATATATATATATATATATATATATATATATATATATATATATATATATATATATATATATATATATATATATATATATATATATATATATATATATATATATATATATATATATATATATATATATATATATATATATATATATATATATATATATATTATATTTGAGACCATTAAAATAAAAGAGGGAAAAAAACAACGATGACTACATCAACCTATAGTAACAACTAGCAAAGAAAACAAAATAACAATTATTCATTGTAATATAGTTGAAAAACGTTGACAAGATTTTAATTAAGGAGTTTGTCAATTTACATTCTTGACAATTGAAGATATACTTTGTCGGTCGTGTCTCTTTAAATATTTAAAGTTTATAACTTATAAATTCTAATTTAGAATGATATGAGAAAGAAAATGACGAGACCATAGGTAATATGAGAAGATTAGAGCCCAACAGTCATATTGAAAATCTAAATGGTTTAAAGAAAATAAAAATAAAATGTTGTATTGAAAATTTGAAAGAATAAAAAATTAATTATGATTAAAAAATAAATATATTATACTATAAGATTACTCATAAATAGGCTATTCTGATAGATATTCTAATAGGTAGAGATGTCAATATCAACTATCTGGCCCTAAACAGGCACGCTCTGACGGACTCTGGGCTTTTTAGGGTTGGACCAAAAAGGCCCTGTGTAATATGGGCTCAAGAATTACTACCCGAGCCCGACCCTAGATGGACTTCGGGCTACCCAACCTTAAATGAGCTTATTGTTTAAAAAAATTAAAGTAAAAACTCCATAATATTTATTATAAATTAAATTAAAAATGATATTACTTTAAACATAATGTACTATATTATCTCTTATAAATATTATAATGTGTTTCTAAATACAATATATGTCTAAATTGTATAAAATAATACTCGAATAGTTAACATAAGAGAAAAACTAAGATAATACGATGAAAGAATGTTGATTATAATGATGTATAATATTTAAAAGAGAAAGATTGAATAGAATAGAGATAAAATTTCATGAGATGAGAAAAATGAATGTGCTATTTAGAGTAAGTTAATATAAATATTAATATATATTTTAAATTTTTTAATTATGCGTGCCCGATGGGCTACCCACGACCCATATGGATTAGCCCTAATGAGTAGAGGGCTTTTCAGGTTTGGGCTAAAAAGACCCTGAAAATATGGGCTCTAATTTTAAGGCCCAAGCCCTATGATTATTCGGGCCTAGCGGGCCGATCTATATGGAATAGTCCATTTTGACAGCTCTACTGATATGTCTAATAAACTTTTCTATATGTCTTAACTTGACATAATTAAATTAATTGGATTTTTAAAATCCTAAAGCCTAGCCTTTTTTATCAAATGAAGTTGCGTTGAACTTTAACTGGGTGAGGTTTTAGGTCTCTAGAATGAAGTTGCATTACTTCTACCTCTTAAGTTTAATATTTGATTGTTTGTCTTTTACCTTTTTGTTTTTTTATATCTTTAGAGTCTCCTCTCGATTACACACCTTAGGATTGAATGTCAAATTCGTTTTGCGCTGCATAAATAAAACTATTTGGGTATAGTGTAAACAATATGATTCAAGTTAATTTGTTGACTTTTTTAATCAAGAAATATATTTGAAAATAGTTCAAGTCATGAATTTCAAAATCACTTTTGATTTTTCCAAAATTGAGATTATGGAAGTGTGATTCAAATTATACACTTCCATAACTCTAATCATTTGATGTGAAAGGATTCATGGCTATATCATTCGCAAAAGAACTCTTTTATCTTCTACCTCATTCTTTTTCCATTTTCGTTTGGATCTAAATATCTTATTTTGAGATGTATGATTTTGAGAAGATTTTGTTATTGTGGATAATGTTTATTTGAAGTTTTTTTTAGTTTTAAAAGGTTTGCAAAGTGCGTGTGGTTATCGTAGTTTTGGCAAATCCGCCGGAAAAGAAGGAGGTTCTTCCCCTATAATTACTTTGGTAGTATTGTGTGAAATCCTACCGACAACGTATGAGTTCTTCTAAATTTTCTTACTATTAAAGTTTCAAGATATTGGTGGGGTTGAGTAAAGATCGTTGAAGAACACATACTTTGAAGCAACATTCTTGGTGCTGGAAGATTCAAGACGATTTTGAGTAAAATTTTTGTGAGGATTTAGTTTGGATACTCTGTACAATTCAACTTGGATTGGATATAATATTTTCCTATTATCACCATTATTCGGATAGTGATTGTAATGAACTTCTTGTAATTTTTCACAAACTATAGTGGAAGACCAAAAAAATCAATGGAAAACCATTAGAGAGTGGAGTAGATTTAGTGAGGACAATATCTGAACCACTATATGTTCGGCTCACACTCTTCGCTCCTTCTCTCTCTATTTTAACTTCTTAGAATGGCTTGTTTAGGTCATGTTTATTGCATTCATATAATCAAATGTTGTTAGGTTATTTCCTTAATAGCAATTTATCTTTCAAAAGTGGTTTTAATTTGCTAGATTGACAATGTGATTTCTCTTGTTATTGGTTAAGACTAGACACAATGGTTTTAGGATTCTAATCCATATTTAATTTGTGTACTTACACCTCTCGTGTGATTTGATCATTATTTGATATACAACTTTGATTAAATTGATTAATTGTCTGATTCAACTTTTGGATTTGTATACCGTTTAAGGTGTTTTGTGTATACCGTCTGATAAGCATAATTGATTTTATACGCACTTTGCTTCCGCCATACAAATTTTTTTCTAAGCTCTTATAAGTTTTTCAAACAAAACATTTTTTCAAATTGGTAATGTTATTTATGGGAGGTATATTCATCCCCCCTCTAGGCCGTTGCATTCTGGTGTTAGCGCGAAACAATTGACCTCATAGTTCGTTTTTTGATGAGGTCTGAGCAACTAAAAAATTGAGAATATAGGAAATGACGGTCTAAAGGGAGTGTATAGTAGAGCCTCAATTTTCAAAGGAGAAAATTATGCTTATTGGAAAGACAATATATACATACATTTGATGTGTGTAGAAAAAATGCTTTGGGAAGAAATCACCGACGAGCCTTTTATTCCCAAAATTGAGTTCGATGCTTCACTTAAACTACCAAAAGATTGGTTAGATGACGAAACCAAAAAGGCATCCTATGAACTGAAGACTAGGAATATACTTATCTCTGTGTTAAGATCTAAAGTATATTACTCTATTTCACATCATCAGAGTGCACAATCAATGTGGAACGCTCTTCAAGTCCTTTACGAGGGAACTGAAGACGTTAAGGATTCTAAAATAAACATATTGATAGAGGATTATGAACCTTTTCGTATGGAACCTGGTGAAATCGTATAATCCATGAAGATTTGTTTTCTCCATTTAATCAATAAATTAGAAAATTTGGGAAAGTCCATTTCTAACAAATATTGTGATAACAAAACTTTAAGATCTATGTGTAGGGAATGGAAACCAAAGGTTACAACCATTAAGGAATCAAATGATCTTAATAATTTGAATATCACAAAACTGTTTAAAAAAATGATTGAATTTGAAACTGAAGTGAAAAGGCCAGCTGCAAGCAAAGTAAGCTCCAAAAAGAAAAAGAAGGTCAAAGAATAAAAGTGTAACGTTTCCTTGAAAGTTTCGTATTCAAAGACAAAGAAAGTAGAGGATAATAATGATAGTTCTGATGAAGACTCTTCCAAAGAAGAAGAGATGATGTTATTTATTAAGTGATACAATAAATATATAAAGAAGCACAAGCTCAAACATTCCAACAAAAATTTGATCAACTTCAAGAAGATACATCCACATGAAAAGGAAAATAAGAAAAGGAAGAAGATTTCACATGTTACGAATGCAGAAAGTCAGGTCATTTTCGTACAACCTGTCTGAGTCTCTACAAGCGAAATAAGAAGAATGATAAAGACTCCTAAAAGAAAAAGGGAAAGTGTGCTAAAGGCCGTATGATGAATGATGAATGTGCAAATATGTGCTTGATGGTGCACAATAAAAGTAAAGACTCAAAGGTACATTATTCAGATTACGATTTTAAACCTTGTTACAAACAATTATCGAAAGTGCTTAGAGAAATGCATGCAAAATATTTAGGAGCATTTATGAAAATCCTACTTCAAAGAAAACTTATTTCAAAACTTGAGAAGGTGATTTGTGATCTTAATAGTGCCTTAGATTCTTTAAAGGAAGAACGTGCATCTCTTGTTAGTGATCAGTTTATTATTTCTGATACATTAGATTAAAAGGTAGTAAATATAGAGTGTGACACTTGTCCAATTTTGAAACTTGAAAATGAAAACCTTAATGGACAATTGGCATGACTTATTTCTCAATCAACTATTATTTCCACTTCTTCAAATGAAGAGGGATTAATTTTAAGAAAAATCCTCACTTTTCTAGAAGAGACAGAAAGAATATTTTATCTTAAGCAACATATCATTATTATCGTGATAACGGTCAAGTTAGGCCTCTTTGCCATGTTAGTAATGTCAAAGCTGCTAATGGTATCATGGCTTGGATACCTAAGTGTTTTTTAACACACCCTCCAAGACCCACTATTTGGGTACCTAATTTACCTGTTTGATTTTCTATAGGATTATCTTGCCTCACCAAAAAGGATTTGGTTCCTAGATATTGGATGCTCAATACACATGACAAGATACATTTTGATGTTTTAACAGGGACGAATCCAGAAAAATTAGTTTATGGGGGAAAAATCATACATGTATTATAAATATTATATATATTATAAATGTTTTCATACAAATAGTTAAATATTTATTAAAATATTTATTAAAATAAAGATATAAAGATACAAATAGTGAAATATTTTCATACAAATAGTTGACTATTTATAAACAAATTTGTTTAATTTATTTTGTGGGGGACAGTAATTAATTTTTAAGAACAAAAATGAAATGATTAACTATTTAATACAAAATAAATAAACTAGTGAGGGAAAGTGCCCCCAAATAGTGTAACCTAGATCCGTCCATGGATGTTTATCAAGTTTGATCATAAAGAAAGATGTCGTATCACTTATGGAGACAACACAAAAGATAAAATGCTAGGAGAAAGTGCGATGGGAAATCTCTCCACAATTACCATAAAAGGTGTTTTATTAGTTAAAGGGATTAAACAAAATTTACATATCATTAGTCAATTTTGTGACAAGGGGTGATACCTTGAGTTGCTTAATTGAACATTTAACGGTTCTATAATTGATAACATTTATTTGTCTGACTTGGATGATGTGTCAATGTACGGTACTAAATGTTTAGTCACTGAGAATTAAGATTCTAGGATATGCCATAGAAGTTTAGGATACGTATATATTTACTTAATAAATAAGATAGCATCCAAAAAGATAGTATTTGGTCTATCCAATATAACATTTTCAAAAGATAAACTTTGTGAAGCTTACCAAATGGGAAAGCAAACGAGAGTGTCTTTAAAATCGAAAACATTGTTTCAACTTCAAAAAATTTTGTGCTTTCTCATCTAAATTTTTTGTCCCTTCAAGGACAAGAAGTCTAGGCGGTTACTATTATAGGTTTGTTATTGTGAATGACTATTCTAGATTCACTTGGTTGCTCTTCTTATCCCAAAAGGAAGAAACCCTTTTAAAAATTTTCACTCTCTCTAGTGATCACGGTGGTGAATTTTAAAACCATTAATTTGAAAATTTTGTAACAAAAATATGATTTACCCATAATTTCTCAAGTCTGAGAACTCCATAAAAAATGGTGTTGTTGAGCGCCAAAAAAAGTGTTTTAGAAGAATTGGCTCAGACAATGATAAGGAAATGAATTTTCCTAAGTACTTTCGAGTGTATTCCATGTCTTAAATAGGGTGGTCATTCTACCTATCCTAGAGAAGGCGCCCTGTGAGTTACTTAAAGGAAGAAAACCTTTTGTTTTGTGTTTTTCAATTGCGAATTCTTTATTTTAAATAACAGAATGGATCATATTGGCAAATTTGATGCAAAGTCTGATGAAGGTATATTTATAGGGTACTCTTCATCGAGTAGAGAATATAGGGTTTATAACCATAGAACATCATATGTAGAAGAGTCAATCCATGTAGTTTTTGATGAGACCAGACCCCAAAAGTCGGGGAAAAGTAGTTCTTCTGATGTTTCATATATGATAATAGAAAGATTAGTCAACAACGAGACTCCCAAAGAGGATCCTCCTCCAATAGAAGAGAAAATTATTGAAGAAAAAGTAGGAATAAAAAAAGAGAAATAAAAACAAAATACCTGAATTATGTTATCTCTAGATTGGACTGTTGTGAAAGATCATCTGTTAGATCAGATACTTGGCAATATTAGGAAAGGTTTAAGTATAAGATCTCAGGTTAACAATTTTTGTAAGTATTCTGCTTTCATTTCCCAAATCAAACCTAAGAATATATTTGATGCTTTACTTGAAGAGGGACGGTTCCTTAATATGCAAGAAGAGCTCATTCAATTTAAACAAAATGACGTTTAGGACCTTGTTCGACATACTAAAGACAAAACCGTCTTTAACTCTAGATTTGTATTTAGGAACAAATTGGACAAAAATAACATAATAACGAGAAATAAATCTAGGCTAGTGGCAAAAGGTTATATTCAAGCTGGAAGACTTGACTATGAGGAGACTTAGCTCTCGTAGCTGGTCTTGAAGCGATACAACTCATTTTGGCAGTTGTTTGCTGCTTTGATTTTAAGATGTATCAGATGGATGTTATATCAGTTTTTCTTAAAGAATTTAGGGTTAAATATACAACACACCCTGCAATCCAAGCGATATTCGCTTTCGCCCCTGTAAAAGATTTTTTTAGATCCCCCTCGTAATATCCCGATATTGTCTTAAAGGCCCCCGTACGCACTTAACCCCCCACAAATTCCTTCTTTTTCCAACGTGGCAGTTCATGGAGCATTTTTTTTTATTTTTTATTTTAAATCCACGTCATATTTTTATTTTTTTAATTATTTAAATATAAGAAATAATTAAGAAAAAGCCAACTAATTTTTTTTTGCAGGAGCTAGGAATCAAAACTATTCTACTAAGGTTGCAGGGCGTGGGGCGTAGCACATTATTAACACATTGTCAGATTTTGTAATATGTTAATAACAAACTATTCTTAACGATAATTTTAACACATACTTAATACATTTTTCCCTTAAAAAATTTTGACTTTTTGTATTTTCAAAAAAAAATCGATTTTCTGCATTACCGTAAAGAAAACTTGATTTGATGTATTACCGTTAAAAAAATTGATTTTCTATTTTTCAATAAAAAATTCTATTTTCTGTATTACCGTAAAAAAACTCGAATTTCCGTTAAACACACGCTTTTCTATATTATTGTATAAAACTCGATTTTCTGTATTACCATTAAAAATTTGATTTTTTGTATTTATGTTAAAAAAAACTCGATGTTCTGCATTTCCATTAAAAAACTCGATTTACTGTATTTTCATAAAAAATGATTTTTTGTATTAGCGTAAAAAAACCTCGATTTTCTGTATTACCTGTTAAAAACTCGATTTTATGTCTTAATGGATCCAATCGTTACGCATACTCATAATAAATTAACTATACTGAATGTATTAAGACAGAAAGTCGAGTTTTTTAAAGGTAATTCAGAAAATTGAGGTTTTTTTTACGACAATACAGAAAATCGAGTTATTTCAATTATAAAGAAACTCGAGTTTTCTTGGAAATACATAAAATCGAGTTTTTTTACGGTAATACATAAAATTGAGTTTTTTACGATAATACATAAAATCGAGTTTTTTTTATGGAAATACAGAAAACAAGTTTTTTTTTTAAATATGAAAAATCAAGTTTCTTACGGTAATACCAAAAATCAACTTTTTTTCCGGAAAAATAGAAAATGGAATTTTTTTGATAATACAGAAAATCAAGTTTTTAACGGTATTTAAGAAAATCGAGTTTTTTCAAAAATATGAAAAATCTAGTTTTTTATGGTAATGTTGAAATTCGAGTTTTTTTATGCAAACACAGAAAATCGGGTTTTCTACAGTAAAAGAGAAAATCAAATTTTACAACAGAAATATAGAAAATTGAGTTCTTTACGATAATACAGAAAATCGAGTTTTTTCAAAAATATGAAAAATCGAGTTTCATACAGTAATACAGAAAATCAATTATTTTTTACAAAAATAAAAAATATCGAGTTTTTTAAAAGTAATACAGAAAATCGAGTTTTTTCGATAATAAAGAAAATCGAGTTATCTTTGGAATTCAAAAAATCGAGTTTTATGTGTGTTTGTGTGTGTGTGTGTCTATATATATATATATATATATATATATATATATATATATATATATATATATATATATATATATATATATATATATATATATATATATATATATATAGAGAGAGAGGAGGGATCAAATTACACCCGAAGAGTTACACCACGAGTTACACTCATTCAATAACTACATTTTGAATTAATATTTTTTAAATTCAACCGTTGGATTGAAACATAATATCATATAGATCATACCTATAAAGTTTGAGCTTAATCTATAATGATTTACTATGTCATTGAATTACATCAAAATTAACGTTATATGAAAGCTCATTTTGACGTTAATCTTTGGATATATAAGATAGTGCACTGTCGGTGTAAAACAGTTTTACACATACAACCAATCAAAATGCTTTAATTTGTCATGTAATTACAATTTTTTAAAACTTAAAATGAGATTTATTCGGATGCATGTCTCTCATTGGTTGACAGTGTAAAAATACTTTACACTGTCACTGTCAGTGTATTTCCTTTTTCTTTCTCCACATCTTGACCATTAATTCTTCTCAATCTAATGGTTAAAATTAATGAGTATTATTTTCTCTCTCCACATTTAATTGCTTATTATTTTTAGCCATTCGATTGAGTAGAATTAATGGTCAAGATGTGGAGTGAGTCTTGATGACTTACTCTTGGAGTAAGAATATCCCTCCTCATATAATATTTATATTTAAAAATAAAATCTCAAAATAAATTGATTATGAAACAATTTCTAATATAAGACTAGTTTATATCTACAAACTGGTTTTAAATCTATTTATGTATACAAACTAGTTTAAACCAGTTTGTAACTTAATTGAAATTGTTTTAATAGTTAATTGAATTGTTATTAATATGGTTATTAAAAACTGAATTGAACCATTTATGTGGTTCAATTCAGTGCAGTTCATGAACCATGAACACCCCCTAGATTATCACATTGTAAATTCCACCTTATTGAAAAACTATGGTAAATGTTGTTCATGCACAAATGATGATAATTAGTTATATTTGCAAAGCTCTCTCTTCAACTTTCTGTTTCTAAATAATTTTGTTTAGGCCTTGTTCATGAAGAATGGATTGTCAAAGTAAAGTTGATGTTATTGGTTGATCTCAAATGTGATGGATATGGCCAAATTCCATATGATGGACACATTTTAGGTAGATTTGATATGCTTTGTATTCTATGTATTTGCATTTTTGCCCAGCATAATTCAAACATTGCAACTCCCTTTCAGATCGATGATGATGAAGTTGAATTATGTGTGTGAATCAAATTGTAGTTGTTAGGTATATGGACGCGTGCACCTGACGATTGTAGTTGTTTCTGTGAATTCGATTCCCATTCTAATGCAGGTGTTGATATGAGCAGTCGTCAATGGCAAACACTTAGAACAAAGCTTAAGCTAGTGATATGGAAGGTAAAATAATTTTTATTCTATAGTCCCACATCGAATTTTCAACACTAAATATTACTATTTATAAAAGACTCTCATTCTATGTATAAAGTAATATTAGGCATTGAGCTCTTATTGGATCTTTAGCACAAATACGTATTTTAGAATTTATAAAAATTAATTTTTAAATTTTTTTAATTACAAGACAATATTGAAAAAAATGCCGCATATGCAAATGAGTCTTTTTTGTCATGGGGGGTCACTAAAAAAACAAAAATCTAGTAAGACGGGACTATAAACTTGATTTTTTTAAATGAGAACTAAAAAGTTATTAAAATAGATATAGGGGACCATAATTTAATGAGAACTAATATACATTAAAATTTTTGTGATCTAGATACGTTAGAAGTTCAAGAAATAACAATATAACAATGTCAATTACAGCATGATCTATTAACCAAATATTTTGCCTAGTAGAAAACATCATTCAACGAGTCTTCAACATCAATTCTTCAACTGTAAGCCCATTCTTGCACCTGCTTATATAAAAAGAATAAATCAAAATAGGATGATATTACAATCTCGGTGAGTTTCGAAGCTAAACCACTAAATCTCTCACTACTCTTCTACCTAGATCAAGGTACAATTGCATAATCCATTAGGGTATCTCACTTATCCTCAAAACTTATTACTATGATAATTCTTTATCTAAGGCATATAAATATGATGTGGCACTACACATGCTTAGTCCACCCACATGGGGTTCAACTCCATGGTCGCTCTATTTAATTAAATCATCTAACATGATGCATTGTGACTCACTCATCTTCTATAGAATCTAAAGATAAGTCATCACCCATATAACCCCTAGGTAACCCACTTAAGGCATGACCCTCATTGTCCCAACCATAAGGATAGTATCAAAATCATCTATCCTACCACCACTCATAAGATCTAAACCATGTATAATTCCTTGTAACTGAGTATAGAATCGGGAGTGCAACCATCCCCATAACTAGGGATGGAAAAAATATTTATATCCACGGATATCCGCTGATAAAATCTGTCACAGGTACGGGACGGGTAGTTTAATATATATCCACGGATAAAATAAATGGATATTTAAATACCCGTTTATTAATGGATATGGATATGAGTTTAATGTTACCGTGTCCGCGGATATCCATATCAGTTAATAAATTATAAAAATTACTTAAATATTATTAGTTTATTATACACTATCTTTTCATCTTCTAAAAACTAAAAAACTAGTCTCCTCGTATACATATTTTTTTGAAGTTTTCTTTTTTAAGAAAACATTTATATTCTATACAAATTTTATCAAGCATTTCATATTTAAGCTTCTTTTATACTCCATACCCTACTTCAACAATTCCATCGCCCAACCAACCATTATCACTCTTTTCCCTTCCAACTAATGCCATCCTTTTTACTCCTCCGTCGTCCGCTCTTCCACCAAAACTCACAATCACAATACCATTTAAAAAAATGAAATGTATGATATATTATGCTTTGGTGAAATGAAGGAAATTAATTTGATAAAACTTTGTTGTTAAAATAAGAGAGATTTGTATGAATGTTATGTGATAATAACGTCTTGTGTCTTAAAAAAAATGAAAATATTTTTTTCAAAACATAATTTTAGAAAAATAGTATTATCCATGGATATCTATAAATATCTGCGGATACCTTAATACCCATGGATTACCCGTTTAGCGGATATCCACACGGATATGAGGCGGATATGGATATCATATTTATTCAACGGGGCGGACATGGATATCATACTATCCGTCCCATGGATATCCATTTACATCCCTACATAACTCGTAGGCCATGGACTATACATGTTAGTCCTCAACTCAAGCGTGGCATTAATATTATTTACTCTTCAACTATAAGTCATGACACACCAGTTCCGAGTGTGATGAGTTATACATTGTGGCAAGAATACCAAGGTAATCATATATTGCATGACATTTCAACTGGATAAATCACATATTCCATGCCTTATAGATATGTCGTGGAAACCACATGACTCCTATATACCTCCAAGTCATGACCACGTCTAGACTGTCACAGTCGCACATTGTATTTGGATCATCAACATCCTATTATCGTTCTATGAGACTCTATTCTTGAAGTTGAGCATACAGTCAAAATAATACGCAATAGTCCATCTATCGTTTATATGCATAACACTTAGTCCATGGGAAGGTTTACATGGGTCGTCACCCCTTGATCCTTCCTAACATCAACACTCTTTACAGATCTAAATATCCCATAAAAGTGTAAAATATCCTGGATCTGTCTACACTAGACTCAACTATTGAATACAACTGAGAAGAATGTACAACATCAAATATTGAATACATAATATGAAGATAGACAAGATAAATACAACAAATAAGCAAGTGGACATGTAACTATACAACAAAACACAATTACGTGATCAAAACTCATGAACAAATGGAAAATTTAAATAATGCACTAACAAACACAATAATGCTCATATGGACATAATTAACAACACACTTTTAAAAAGATTTAAAATGTAACAGATGAACAATCATACAACAACCTATTTGAAAAAAAATTTCTTAATGGGGAAATTTTTTGGGACAATGTGAACCACATATTTATGCCATAAAAAACCAGTTTTCTGGGGACAGATGTCGGCCGCGATGTCTGGGACATTGAATACCATAAAAAACCAGTTTTCTAGACAGAAAGAAAATAAAATTAAAGCAATAAATAACACCAAGGATTGTTAACCCAATTCGGTGAAACCTCACCTACGTCTGGATGGTTTCCAACCCAAGAAAGGAAATCCACTCTACAATAGAATTAGTATAAAGTGTCTTAGATGAACAATGTTAGAACAAGATTTGATTCTGTACTTTATCTCTAAGTTTTGATGATTACAATACATATATTTTATATGTAAATAATTTTGTTTCTAATGTTTTCTTGAGTGTGCATATCAGAAGCTATGTATGATTTAGGACTGTTGTCTAAAGAATCATCATATATGTTATCGTCAGAAAGACTATTTGCTTCAACCTCTAAAGAAACATCAGTAGTTCTATGGAACGCTGAATGTTAATCAGAATAGGATCTTTTGTGTACTTCTTAGTAAGCTGGAGCTTCAGAAGTCTCGCATATCTCCAGAAGAAATAGGTCTACAAGAAGTTTTTGCTTCAGATCAGAAAACAAAGTCTACATTAGGTACAAAGTTGTTGCTTCAAAGATCAGATGTCAAGATATGTTCGTCAGAAGAGTTGTTGCTCGTTACTCTGAAGACATAGTCAAGATCAACTGATAAAGATCAAAGATTAGAAATACATATTAATTGTTATGATTCTTGTTCAGATATCAAGACGTGTTCCTCAGATACGCTGTTGCACTTTTATTTGAAGACATTGTTATACTCTGAAAGACTCTAATACTATTGATCGTATTATTTGTGTTTTCTCCTCTCAAAATAGTTATATTTTTAGATACATATTTGATCTAGGAAATCCTGCGTTGTACTTCAGAAAGGTTTTTGCTATTATTTCTGAAAGACAAAGTTCTATTCATATTGGTTCTGATGTTCTCATGCTATCATAACAAAGTAGTTTCTTAAATACTCATCAGATGCATCACTAGAAGAACAAAAAAAAACAAAGTGATATCTTCCAAGCTTACTACTTCATATCATAAGAACATCATTTAAAGATAAGATCAAGAAAATTTCTCAAGAAGATTTAGTACAAAGGTCTGATCAACAACTCACAGTTATCAAGACGTTCATACAATTCAAAAGATGTCTTCCACGCCATCATGTCAAAGCTGCAAACCACACGCTAAGGAAGTAACATGCTCTACTATCCAACATCTACACTTATACCCATTGATTAAAGAATTAAAAGAACATGAACTTTCCTTTTTCCCAATTTAAGCGAAGATGAAATTTCAATCTAAAAGGTAAATATGCAAACTCAGCCACCATATTTTGTTTAAGAATTTTATTTTATTTTAAAAATAGAATTTTCATTTTACAAGCATGTAACTTTGGCACATTTGCGGTTTTCTGAAGGTAGCAAAGTATTGGTAAAGTGAAAGAGACATTACAAGTATAATTTTAAAGAGATACAAGAGATGAGAGAAAGAAGAGATAAAAAAAAGAAATAAGCATGAAATATTCATCCAATCAAAATTTTAAATAGGTTTATCAAAACTGTATACGTGGGTCAATATGTTGTTATATTCATCCAATCACCATCATAACTGTTAGTATAATGGAAAGAGAAAAAAATGGTAAGAAATGTGAAGTTGGGAGAGATTTGGAAGAAATATTATGGAAATCTCTACATATTTTCATATTTTTAAAGGAAATCTAAACCATAAATTTAGAAAATTTCTTTATAGACCTCTCAACCCTCTAGTCCACCTCTGGTGAAAAACCCAAACTACCCCTGACTTCGGAAATGCATTTCCGAAATGCAAGAAAAAGGTGTTTTCGGACATGCATCTCTGAAAGCGCCTTTTTTTTTTTGAAAAAATTGTCTTATTTCGGAAGTTCATTTCCGAAAACAGCATTTCGGAAATGAACTTCCGAAATAATGCGCGTTTTGCAGATTAAGCAAAACAGCCCCCCTCCCCCAAATCATTTACCCTAATCTTCTTTCAAACTCAAACCCTCTTCAAAAATTCTGCAAAAGCAAGTGTGAAGTATCAGAGGTTGCCAAACTCTTCTTCCAAACTCAACCAAACTCATCTCAAACACTAATTGGTAAGTTTATCATTTTTTTTCAATTTTTAGATCCATTATACATTACTATATTAGGGTGTTTAGAAACTGAAAAAATCACATTAAGATAGGTTGGTACTGATATTAGGTTGTTTAGTAGGCATAAAAGTAGTTTTGGTTTAGGTTTTTGGGGTCTGCCATTGGAGGTTGCAGAGAAGTTCTGCGCAGGGGTGTTTTGGAAGTTCATTTCTGAAAACACCTCCATTCCCAGTTTCGGAAATGAACTTCCGAATTGTATCAGAAGTGCATTTTTTTATTTTTTTTTCTTTTGTCTCGCATATTAATCGATTTCAATTGTTTACGGGAACATGTCAGGCAACCAACCAGCACGCATCAGACAGGGTACGGAGACCCAGACTGCGTCGGCTAGACGCGAGCGGGCGGCGGCGCAGCTGGCGTCGACACAGGGACGGGGCCAGGGCCGGGGACGACGTGTGCGATTTCCCGTGGGCGAGGGAGAGGGTACATCTGCTTCAGGATCTAGGAGTCGGCTGGCTCGGGTATCTTCTTCCCGCCAGCGACAGGAGGAGGAGGAGGATGAGGAGGAGGTGGCGGCAGTGCCCTACCACGAGCCGGAGGGGGTACCGGATGTTGACCCTCCAGCCGGGGAGGAGGATGAGCAGGAGGACAGCTAATCGGGAGGGCCCTTTGACACTTCCGTGCTGATTCACTACCACGATCACGTCGCTCGGCGTATCTGGGAGGGAGAGGTATTTTTTATAATTTAACCGTTTATTTGTCACCATTTTTTATAATTTAACCGTTTATTTGTCGCTTATTTAATATATGTCGCTTATTTGTTTTTTTTTGTAACAGGAGAGAGAGCCGTTGAAAATGGTGAACCACGCCCGGAAGATTTTCAGTCTGTTTAAACCAGCAGCTGAGTGGTTTAACGACCATGTGCGAGGTTCACGGCTTAGCGGGCTCTGCATGACGGGGTACACCACCATCAGCACCGGCATGCAGGGGGCATTTGTGGAGCGCTGGCACAAGGAGACGTCCTCTTTCCACTTGCCGGTTGGGGAGATGACGATCACCTTGCATGACGTGCAGTGTCTTCTCCACCTGCCGATTAGGGGGCCGCTGTTGCACCACTCCCGGATCCATAGGGTCGAGGGCATTGAGTGGATGACGCTCTATTTGGGCATGGAGCACGAGGTTGCTCACTTTGAGTGCGTCACGACATCTGGGCCTCATGTCCGGTTCACCACACTGAGCTGCTATTTTGAGCACCACCTGGACGCGGCGGCCGAGGCTGAGGAGGCGGGTGACGAGCTATTCACACACTATCACCGCGGCTGCGCTCTCCGGTGTTGTTACATGCATGTGGTAGGCGCTGCATGCTTTGTGGACAAGAGTGCAAGGTACGTCGACGTGACCTACCTCCGCTACTTCATGGACCTGGATACCGTTCACCAGTGGAACTGGGGGCAGCTTCTCTGGCATACCTCTACCAGAAGCTGAATTAGGCCTCCAACTGGAGGACGAGGCAGTTGGTCGGATCCTGCACACTACTTACGGTACGTTTTATTTTAATACATTATCGTATTTATTTATTTATTTATGTTTCGTATTTATTTTTAATACATTATCGTGTTTCTGTTTCAGAGCTGGATTATCTCCTACTTCTCCCGCATCCACGGCTTTCACATCGATCCTGCGTACGTGGACGCCATGCCCAGGGCCGCCAGATACGTTCTCCAGAAGGGGAACGATGCGATGGGACCATACCGTGGATACCTGGACCGAACGATGCACGATGACGTCACGTGGAGGCCGTTCAGCGACTACGCTCAGATTGTCCCCTTTGACGGCATTGCTCTATATTCATGCTGGCTGGCATGCGGGACTACCATCATGGTCCGGTATCTCCCTGAGCGGTGCATGCGTCAGTTCGGATTCGTGCAGCGGATACCCAGGTCACCCTTTGAGGCTGCTCCCGACACAGTGATCCGAGTGCAGCTCACTGCCATATGGGAGGACTGGCAGCATCATGTGGTACCGCAGGAGTACCGTCTCACTCGGGTCACACAGGACTGGCACAGTGAGGAGGGATACGTCACATGGTTCTATCGGGTGTCACATCCTCTGCTGAGACCCGACGTTCCCGGCGCTCCTAGGCCAGCACACGAGGAGATCTTGGAGAACCAGCAGGCCGAGGATGACCACGCCATTGATCTCATGCCGATCTGCCAGCGGATAGAGATGCTTGGGCGGGACGCGTTGGATCGAGGTTTCGTTCAGCAGGGCGGTCCAGAGGCAGTGGTCGTGATGGAGATGATCGTCACTGATGCGGGCCGTGCGGCGGCATACAGGCGGCAGAGGAGGTCCCAGGGAGAAAGGGTTAGGCACACCCAGTAGTGGTCGGGTTTATTTATTTTTTGTTTTCGGATTGTATCTTTAGCACATTATTATTATTATTTGGATTCAGATCGGTTGTATATATTACTTTTTTTTTATCATATTAGTATTTTCACCTTTATATGTCGCTTATTTTATTTCCCGGTTTCCTTTAATTAAAAATACGAAACTGTTAAGAAAAACATAAAAAAAAAATCTCTGTTTTTGCATAATTTAGAAGTGCATTTCCGAAACCCCCCAAATCTGAACAAAGGTGTTTTCGGAAGTTCATCTCCGAAGACACCCCCCATGAGGTGTTTTCGGAAGTTCATCTCCGAAGACACCCCCCATGAGGTGTTTTCGGAGATGCACTTCCGAATTGTGGAAATTTTTTTAAAAAAATCAAAGCTTCGGAAGTTCATTTCCGAAGTAGGGGTAATTTGGGTTTTTCGCTGGGGGTGACCCCCATAGGGAGGTGGCTAAAGAAATTTTCTAAATTTAATCTTATAGTATAATTTTTAGGTCTCACCAACGAGGGACTTAATTGATCCGTCATTCTAAACGCCACCATAAAACAAAAGTAAAATCTATTGAGAAAGAAATTGAAATAAGGTGGGTAAACATCGAGTAAGAAAATAAAAAAATGTGTTGGATAAATAAATCCAACGTCACCCTTAAGGATTTAAATGGGCTTAACATCCAAACCCATGTCACCTAGAGAGAACTTACAAACTTCACTTTAGGTGTAGCCCCCGAGGACTCATACTATAAAGAAATAAAGTTGTGCCCTCACTAACAACAATTGCTTTTAGCGCAGTGGTAAGCGCTTGATCCAATAAGTGGTATCAGAGCTTGGTCATGGGTTTGAATCCCCCGGCTGACACTAAGGGGAGATTGTTGGATAAATAAATCCAGCTTCACCCTTAGGGATTCGAATGAGCTTAACATCCCAACCCATGGCGCCTAGAGAGAGCTTACAAACCTCGCTTTAGGTACAGCCCCTGAGGGCTCATACTATAAGGAAATAAAGTTACGCCCTCACTAACAACAATTGCTTTTAGCGCAGTGGTAATTGCGCGCCTTCACTTTTAAATACATGTTCAGGTCATATATTGTTATATGTGAGGTTATTAACACATCTCTTCATGCTTAGAACTGAAACTTAGAGTGTGGAAATAAATGGTGGGTGACTCGATAGCAGAAATCAGATAGTGGGTGGTCCACCGAATTTTAAATCAAACTATAATACCATAATAAGAAATATGGTTTGGTCTAATTCATTCCTAAAAAATCGGTTTGTAGGTGAGATGACCTTCACTATAAACACATATTCAATCATATATTGTCCAATGTGTGTTAACAAAACTCATACTAAAAAATTATGGTTAAATTTCCTTCAAAGAATCAGCAACGATTTTTGTTCCTCCTGCAACTTAGCGGCGATTTTTTATAACTCAGCGACAAAATCAATGACAATTATAACGACGATTTCTACTTAACGACTAAATTAGCGACAGTTTTAGTGACGATTTTGGCAAGAATGACTATAAGTGTGCATGAAAATTTTCAGGATTATTATTCAAAATTTTTTTTATAAAAAATTAAATCAATTATTTATAATAATAAAAAAATATATTTAACCCAAAAATTATTATCATGATACGAGCTGATCATCTGAAAAAGTAATTTATTGTTTTTAACGGACATACTCTGAGGTTTATAGGTATAAATTTCTTAAATTTACAATGAATTGGTATTAAATTTAACTAGGTACTAACATCTCCAATAAAAATAATGGAGGAAACGAGAAAAGAAAAAAGACCAAAAAATGTCATTATTACCTATGCTCTTTATTATTCAATTTTTAATGATTAAATTCAAAAAATTATCATAATAAATTTGTAATAAAATTGTATATATTAAATTATGTTTATGATACTTTGTCAATTAGTCTCTTGTTGTCACGTACTCTTGATTACGGAAGAGTTAGGACCTCATTTCCAAAAAATTAAGAGTGAAGACCCATTTTGGTCCCTCACAAAAACTACAGAACCCAAATTAGTCCTCTACAAAAAATAGGACCCAATTTAATCCCTTACAAAATATAACCGGGTCATATTAGTCCTTCTGGGGATATTTTTTTCAAACCGGTTTTTTCTTCTACTTTTAAACTGTGACTGGACCGTCAAGTCGTATTTTATTTTTCATTTTTCATATTTTAAATACTAAATTGATTTTTATTTTTAATTTTGATTTTATTTTTAAACAATTCTGATTTTAAAATACAAAAAAAAAGATAAGATTTGTTCTGAAAAGAAATCGAACTTAAGACATTTAGGTCACATCCTATGCCTTTACCACTATGCCAACGTACACTTGTGACAAATAATTCGCATGATTTATAGTAATATTAAACAATTCTAAATTTAAAATATAAAATATAAAATTTGTACCCATGAGGTCTCAAACTCAAGTCCCTTCAAATTTAATGATAGTCACTTCACTGTACTGTAAATATGAAAAGTGATTTAAGAGCGGGTGAATCAGTTAGATTAATCAGTATTAGTGAATTTTTCTCGATTATGAATGTTAGCAATATTGTTCTAATTTTTTCGAAATTGTTATAATAGTTTCAAAACAATCAAAACATTGTTAACATTCATTATCGAGAAAAATTCACTAATATCAATTAATCTAATTCATGCAACCTCTCTTAGATTACTTTTCATATTTACAATAAAGTGACTACCATTTAATTTGAAGGGACTTGGGTTTGAGACCCCGTAGGTATCAAAATTTATATTTTTTGTTTTAAATTCATAATTGATTAATATTACTATAAATCATGTCAATTATTTGTCATCAACGTATGTTGACATAGTGGTAAAGGGATAGGATGTGACCTAAATGTCTTGAGTTCTATTCCTTCTCAAAACAAATCTTATCTTTTTTTATATTTTAAAATCTGAATTGTTTAAAAATAAAATCAAAATTAATAATAAAAATCTATTTAGTATTTAAAAAATAAAAATGAAAAATAAAATATGACTTGGCGGTCTAGTCACGGTTTAAAAGTAGAAGAAAAAACCGGTTTGAAAAAAATATCTCTAGAAGGACTAATATGACCTGGTTATATTTTGTAAGGGATTAAATCGGGTCCTATTTTTTGTGGAGGACTACTTTGGATTCTGTAATTTTTGTGAGGGACCAAAATGGATCTTTACTCAAAAATTAATATACATACATTTAATAGTTCACAAACTTTGACAATACAAAACTTTAGTACAACTTTAATACACACTATAAATGATAATTATCATTAATCTTTGTATGGAGTATATCCCAATATAAGACCATATTTGAAGACGTATAAGGTAAGATAGTATGCAAGATCTAACAAATTTTAGCTTTAAATCGCAATTAAATAGAATTTCAAAAAATATTATCATTGTTAAATCTTGATTTAATAAATTTTTATTTGTTTTATTAGGGTTAAACAACAGCAAATTTATTTGAGATCTTCAAAATTTTGAGATGATAAGATGATAAAAAAATCTTTATTAATTTAACTAGAAATTTAGAGTTTGAACTCAATTCTAAACATTTAACATATTTTTAAAGAATTTGCCAGAGAGTTTTACGTTTATCAAGAGATTAATCTATGCAATTGCGATAGAGAAAGAAAGAAGATAATTTGTTTCTAAAAGAAATTCTTTATTTCTCTTTTCAACTTGACACTACTTCATTCCCCATGCCAGCCTCATATACTCTCTCTCTCTCTCTCTTCACCGTCCACTACTTCCTTCATGATATTTGTACTTTCTCTATCTGTATGTATAAAAGTGAATCCACATATTATCTCACAACTGTTCCTACTCTCTCATCTCAAAAACACTATATACCTTTTCTCTTTTTCTCTTCCATCAATGGCAGACCCTTACTCCAATTTCTTCTCTTCAAATTTCTTTCAATTCAACCATTACCCTTCTTCAAACCCTTCACCCCACCACCACCATCACAATCATCATCATCCTAATTATCTTCACAACTTCATCAATCACACATCCTTCAACAACACTAACAACAACACTTTTTTCCACTACCATCACCATCACCATCTTCACTCTACTACATCTTCACCTCCTTCCCCTCCTTTAAAAGAAGCTCTTCCACTTTTGAGCCTAATCCCTACAAAACAAGAAGAACATGAATATCATCACCATCATCATCATGAAGATGAACCCCTCTCTTTAATGGATGTGGAAGATAAAAATCACAAAGTAGATGAAAAGGATCATCAAGGTGTCACTGTTGCACTACATATAGGGTTACCAAACCCTAGTGCTGCTGAGATTGCAAATATGATGATATCTTCATCTTCTTCTGAGACTATGATCAATGAAAGAGATCAACAACATCAACATCAACATCAACAAGAACAACAACAAGGAGATGTTATAAGTGAAGATTCATCATCTTATGATTTGTTGAGTAGTAATAGATCAATGAACAAGGGTCAATATTGGATCCCTACACCTTCTCAGATTCTAATCGGTCCTACACAGTTTTCTTGTCCAGTTTGCTACAAAACCTTCAACAGATACAATAACATGCAGGTTCAAGATCTTCTTTTGATTTATTTTTCAAAAAAATTCTTAGATTCTGATGTATAATTTCTTTCTTGATAATGATGTTTGACTATTGGTAGAAAGAAGACATTCTGTCTTCTTCTTCATCTTCTTTTGATTTTTTTTCTCTTCTTTTTTTTTTTCCTTTCCATTTTTCTTCCCTTTTTCCAATGTCATTTTCTTTGTCCTTTAACATTATAATTAATTTAAAAAATTTATCTATTTTTTTGCATGGTAGTATAAAAAAAAAAAAATCTTTTTTGGCTGAGTGAAATTAATCAGATCCTATATACACTTTTGGTTGATTAAACAACTCAGGCAATGTTCTTTATGTCTTCAGTACTACATTGAAGTCTGTGCTTCTTCCAAAGTATTTTGCCATGCAACTGCTTTTATAGAACTGAATTTAGCAGTGTTTTCTTCCAGATCTATCAGGTATATAAATATATATAAATGATAATAATTAATGTCCAAAAATTATTAGTTTTTGTTTCTGGTTGTGACCCTTTTCAGCCTCAATCCAAAGTCCAAACACTTTCTTACATGAAACTTCCATATTTAAATTTCATGAACATTCCTATAAAACCCTTTTTTTATTACATATTAATTTATAATTAATTGTAAGGAAATTACTATCAAACAATGTGTACATAATTACATAAATTGGCTTTTATTTCATGATGATTGTGCAGTGAAATAATGAATTAATCAAGAAAAAAACAAAAATGATCTGCATTCAAAATTAAAATCTTTGGGGGGCCTTCATGATTATTACTAATAACATGATGATAACATAACAAAACAAAGTGAGCTAGCTAGCCAACAATTTTTGTGTTTTTTCATATAAAGTTTAGACTTTCACACTATGTACAAAACTTTTAATCATTATTTTTTATTAATTGCTTACTTTATCATATTATCTTATGTCTGCAAATTCTAGCTCATCTGATAAAAACCGATATTGCTAGGTTTGACTTTATCATCAGAGTTCGAACCATGGTATTCACTATTGTGTCCGGGAGTTTTCAGTTGGTTATAATCATATTGTCTACCGACTAAAAAAAATTTCTTCTTATTTTCAGATGCATATGTGGGGACATGGATCACAATACAGAAAAGGACCAGAATCTCTAAGAGGTACACAACCAACAGGTATGCTAAGGCTTCCATGCTACTGTTGTTCACCAGGTTGCAGGAACAACATTGATCATCCGAGAGCGAAACCGTTGAAAGATTTCAGAACACTTCAAACACATTACAAGAGGAAACATGGAATTAAGCCCTTCATGTGTAGAAAATGTAGCAAGGCTTTTGCTGTAAGAGGAGACTGGAGAACTCATGAGAAGAATTGTGGGAAGCTTTGGTATTGTCTTTGTGGTTCTGATTTTAAGCATAAGAGATCACTAAAAGATCATATAAGAGCTTTTGGAAGTGGTCATGCTGCTTATGGAATTGATCGTTTTGAAGAAGAAGATGAACCTGCTTCTGAAGTAGAACAAGATAATGAGTCCACTCAGACTCAGTAGTAGTAGTAACTTGAAGAACTATGGTTTTAAATTTTTATTAATTTAAGTTAATTATCTTATGATCATAATGAATTTGTGAAAAATGGTTTCCCATCTCCTACATATTTTACAAGTTTATGTCTATTTCATATATATATATATATATATATATATATATATATATATATATATATATATATATATATATATATATATATATATATATATATATATATATAGAATTTGAAGTAGGGAGGGTCAAGATGAAGAAAAGCTGTTTATGAAATCTATATAGAGTGTAGTAGGTGTTTATTTTCAAAGTTCAAACTTTGATGGATAATGATGAATGTGCATGGACAAATACCTGTGGGGCATTATGGCTAGCTTTCTTGGAATTTACATCGATCGTGCTGGTTTCTTTCTCTTCATGATGTTTATATATCTTCATGGTTTATTAACCTATTTTCTCATTAACGTACACTTTATAAAGCTATAAGTGATTACATAATTAAAGTGAAGTTTTTACATTGGTGGATAGTAAGTGGACTCAAATTCTCTCTCACCCTTTAATTGAACTAAGCATTTGAATTCATAGTGTATAGTCTAATACTTCTAGTCCTCTCTCTGTCTTATATTATAAGTAAATTTAATCATTTTAGATTAATTGAATAATTAATATATATATATATATATATATATATATATATATATATATATTAATTATTCAATTATCTAAAAAAGTAAAATTTCCGTATAATATAATAAAGCGGGGAAATATACATTAATTATTTAATTATTTAATAAATTTGAAAAAACAAAATTTACGGAGGAAGTAGTCTTTAATATAAGAAAAATTGTTTTTTTTTTAAATTACTAAATAATTAATATACATGATTTATTATATAAGTCAAATACATTAATTATTTAGTGTATTTAAAACTATTTTCTTTTTATATTGAAGATCGGAGAGTGTTAAACACTATACTATTTGTGTATGTAAGATCGGAGAGAGTGTTAAACACTATACTATTTGTGTATGTATTGTGCTAGTTAATTACTACACTAATTATAAAAAATATTCAAAAAATTATTAAATATTTAAATTAATCTAAAATTCAAAAAGTTATTAAATATTTAAATTAATTAAATAGTTGAAATTATCCATCTATTTAAATTATTCAAACCCATATATTAACTATTAGATAAATTTAATGATAATATTTTGGGGAGAGATGAAAAGGACTATATAAAATTTAACATTAGTAGTATTTTTAAGATAAGAATTAATAATTATATCTCAGCAATATCCATTAGTTTTCGTCTCTCCCTCATATTTGTTTTTTACTTTCATTTTTAAGATTGATTTTCTTTTTTAGTTAGGAGATTTTCGACCTATTTCTTTAGTAGTTTCGCTTTATAAAGCTATTAGCTAAAGTTTTAATATGAAGGTTCTCTAGTGTTAAGGATAAGTTTATCTTTTCTAACGAGTTAGCCTTTATGATGGAAGGTTTGATGGGATTGTTATTGTGAATGAGCTAGTGGATCTAGTCAAGAAGAGTAAAAACACCTTGTTTCATTTTTAAAATGGACTTTAAGAAAACTAGTGACTTGTTAGTTAGTCCTTCATAGATTATATGGTTTCTCGCTTTGGTTTTAACGATAAGTGGAGAGGTTGAGTTTGTGCATGTGTTTTTGTTGGTAATCTTGTGATTTTGGTCAATGATTGCCCGACTCAAGAAATTAGCATCTAGATAGACTTGAATCAAGGTGACTCATTGGCTCTTTTCCTTTTTTTTCTTAGTAGCTGAAGGTCTAAGTGGTTTGTTTTCTAGAGTTATGGGCCAACACCTGTTCACAGGTCTCCGAGTGGGCTCCTCGAAGTTTGTAGTCTTTCATATTCAATATGCGGATGATATGATCATTATAGAATATGCCTTCTTTGAGAATCTTTGGCTCATTAAGGCTATTCACCGAATGTTTATGCAGTCCTTAGGCCTTCGAGTGAATTTTGCCACAAGTAGTCTCATCGGGGTGAATCAGATCATGGTTTCCACGACCTTGCTTGTGACTTCCTTCATTGTCATCAAGAGTCTATTCCTTTTAAGTACCTTAGTTAGTTTCATCTCTATACGACTCCACTCGTGAAGGCATAGATATGTGTCTTTAGGAGGGCGAGTACTACTTCTGAACTATTCTCTTAGTGCAATTCTGATCTTCTTTTAGTCTTTTCTTAAAATTCGTATTAAGGTACGGAAGAAGATTATGAAAATTTAAAGGAGGTTTTGTTGGTGGTGGTAGGGGGTCTAAGATTGTTTGGGTCAAGTGGTCAGAAGTTTGTAAGCCCAGGAAGTTTGGGGGTCTTGGTGTCTGTGACCTCTGATTGGTTAACCTGGCTCTATTAGGAAATTAGAGGTGGGTTTTTCTCTCGGGAGACTCGGGGGTCTAAAGAGATATTTTTTCTGCTAATTACGGAGATACTTCAACGTCATCTATCTCCGGCGGGTAGAGCTTCTTTCCTATGTGTCTCCCTGGTGGAGAGGGGTCTCCCTTCTAGGTGCTAAAGGGAGAATCCCTCATATTGGTTTAGAAATAATATGGTCAAGTGTTGTTGTTGTGCACTTTACCATATTCTCATGCTCATTTCAAAGAAACCCTCTTATATGGAAGAGATTCGTTGACCTTTGAATCATCCTCTACTCGTCTTTTTCTCTTATACATATTCACAATCAGTATCATCTTCATATTTTTTGAGGTGATTGACTTGTAATGTTTTTACATCTCCCATGTTTACACCTTTACTTCATCTAGTACAGACTCACGCCACCAACATTTACCTATATACAAGTTAAATAGTGTTTCAGCCTATAAACTCCTCCAATAAGTAGTTTTGCACAGTAATTACACTTTATTGTTCTTGTTTCGCTATCAATGAAAACTCAATGTTTCCATGCTATATAAGTTTTGCTGGTTATATTATTTTGAATGCTCGATGGTGTAGACGATGGTGTAGATGATGAAGCCCCAACATCGGAAAATGGTGAAGATATAGGAATTTTTTCTTTTGAAAAACTCTATTTTGTAAAGAAGGAATAGGTTTGGAGTGCAGGGATAGAAAAAATGAGAAAAATAGAAGGATTTAATTTATAGAAAAAGATAAATCAAGGGAAGAAGTTCATTTGTTGTAAGATTAACCAATTCAAAATTCATTCTCAGAGTTGCAATGGACTTTGTGGCTACACAGCTTTCACAATCATTATTTTTACAATTCTCATAAGCTCATTTAAAACATTTCAAGTCCCAAAATCCTAAAATACATGAGCGCATCCACCATGTTTAATTATCAGGTCAGTTTTTAGACCAAATTCAATTGTTTAATAATTGGATTAACATATCGAAATGATTCTAAAATGAGTCAAAATAAAAAATAGATCGATGGGATTTCATGATCCCGTAATTCAACTCTATATTTTCTGTGTCACTTAAATTGGTGAATGGTAGTCTGCGCGTGATCTTACAATCTTAAGAGTTAGAGTGCGATTCAGACAACCATATTAATCATTATTAATCCATATAAAATATTTTTCTTAGAAATATACCCTCTTTAAACACTTATTCACTTCTTTAAAGTCATTAATTATATATACATTTATAACCTCACCCACGCTTCTACAAACTTCTTGTACCATTAATACAAATTTCTAATTAATAAAAAAAACTTAATCAATTCACAACAAATTGTTTATGATCTCATTTGTATTAAACTAGCTTGATACCAACACAACTATTACTTCCTGCAAATTGTTTAACAATAACCTTTACTTTTTAAACCTCAATTAGTTAGAGTTGCAGTTGATTAATTAATTAATTAATTGAATAGCCTTTTAGTTCTGTGAGACTGAAAATATAAGTACGCGCCAGCTTTTTGTTTTGTATATTGTACATGATATGAAATGATATGATTCCTGGCTTTTGCCTTTTGCTTTGTATAATAGTGAGTTTCTGTTGATAGATGGAACATAATACAAGCCTTTTGCTTGGAAAAATTCAAAGCAAATGATTAGATATAAAATAAAATATTGACTATATTATACTCCCTCCGTCTCATAATAAGTGTCCCATTTGCATTTTTTTCTTGTCTCAAATTAATTGTCCATTTACATTTCCAATGCATCAATCATTATTATTTTTCCACTATTATACCCCTATTTATTGACTTTCATGTTATTCAACTACCATTAATAGGGGTATTCTAGTAAATGATATTAACTTATTTACAAAAACCAATACATTCAATCATTTTCTTAAAAACCGCGCATTGCTCAAATAGGACATTTATTATGAGACGGAGGGAGTAATATAAAGAAAGATGGATGGAGAGATATTGCATTGCATTGTATTGCATTGAATATAGATATCATCATATTAATGGTATATGCTGGTGCAGATGAAATGAAGTGGATAGATCTTATTTGCAGGTTTGAGTAGAGAGAGAGAGAGAATGGGCAAAAGGTTAAAAGTGTATGTGGAGCCCAAGAGGTTTTGTTGTTTGAACTAGCTAGGTCTCAGAGGAATACTACAGTGTGTCTCTCCCTTCATCCCTTCCAATTCTGATCTATATATACTGTACATTGAAATGACCTTTCAGTCTATCTTCTCTCTCTTTTTCAGTGCTCTATTTAACTTAAACCATGTAAAAATAATATATATAAAAGTGTGTGTGTTAAGGATAAATTGTGTTGTTATTTTTTCTACAAAAAGAGGTTAGTTTAACAAAGAGTAAAGGGTAGTTAATTTAGTTTGATGATTAGTTTAATTTTTAATATAAATTAAATTAGTTATTTATTCAATTAAATTAATTCAATTTTTTAATGTAATTAATTAGGTGTTGTGCATATATAAACAAAAGTACACATGAAATATTTTATTTATTTTTAATAATTCTATTTCCTAATAATTAATCTATTCGATCTCTTCATATATATTAAAAAAAATAATTGAATAAATTAAAGAAAAAATATCTTAATATATTACATTTGTTAAATACTCATATACTGTCATAAATAAAATGTAAAAAATATTAAATGAATACTATATAATAATAAATATAAGATAAAATTTGGAGGAAAAAAATGTAAATACATTCAAATTAAAATCGGTAAAAAATCACCTTTAAAATTTGTAAAAAAATATTTTAGAATTATTTTTTAAAATATATAAGACGAACTATCTAATAGCATGTTTAGTTATGCGTTGCAATTGTCAAAAACACGATGAACTCTCGCCTTAATGCATAAACTTAATTTTGTAGTTTCTTAATTTTCACCGTAGTATATCTTATGTATATATAATTAGAGTGTACATATAAGATCGGAGATATGTCAAAATTTTTGTTTATACTCATAATTAGAGTGTACATATAAGTTCAGAGATATTATTACAAAAGAGATATTTCAATAGGCAAAAAAATTTATCATGAAAATTGATATATCAAATCATATTTTTTAAAAAAATATATGAAAACTCAAAATAAATACAAAAATAGTGAAGAATTGCATTAGGAATAAGCACAGTATTGTGGGAGAATAAAATTTTGTGAAAGTTAACACTGTTGAATGTCAGTTGATACCCATGTGGGTTACCAATTCGCTTAGGGACAGTGAAGAATGCTATGAATGGATGGATTTAAACAGTGGTCTAAGCATTTATTGACAATCAATATCCTACCCGTTTGTTGTGGAGACCAACCCTACCATTTCTCACCCTTGGGACTCTATAATTACTACCATATCTCTCTCTAAAGTGTGGTGACTTGCAACATCATCTTTTGTGTCTAGCATTTATGCTTTTATGGGAAGGTCCCTATCTTCAATTCACCCATATCTTCAATTTGTCTCTCCAATGTCAATGCATATTTTCTTTTTTGTGTTGAGATTGCTCATCACTAGTGGTGTTTGCGGTGGAGTGTAGTTTAAATCTATTTTAAAATAAAAAATAATTTAATTTAAAAATGAGACTATATAAAAGAATTTGATTTGATCTAATGAGAAATTTGTGAGACAGTTCTATAATTTTTCTCTTCGGGTTGGATCTTCTAATCTACAACTCTAATATTATTGTGCTAATTCTTAAGATTCTTCGGATCAATTTTTGCCCATTGCGTTAGCCAACTTCAACTTTAAAATTATTATCAAATTATCGCTGACATTTTAGCTTCTTTGATGTCGTACATTGTTTCTCAAGAGTAACACAGTTTTATTAAGAGTAGGAATATCAAAGATTGCATTTTGTTTTACATATGAGGCAATAAATTTTATGGATTCTAAAGTTTGGTGCAAGTATATTGCTATGAAGGTTGACATAACCAAGACTTTCGACACTTTAAACTGAACATTTCTCTTAAATGTGCTTCATCAGTTAGGCTTTAACCCTCTGTCTCCTTTGCTTTTCTGTTTAGCAGAGGATGTTCTTCGTAGGAGTATCTCACTTGGTTAACTCCGAGAATCTCAATTTGATACAAGGCCTAATAATATCAAAGTTCCCTCTCACTCTCTTTATGCTGACAACATATTCATTTTCTACAAAGGCAAAATCTCTAATTTAAGAGCTCTCACCTTAGTTTTCACTAAGTATTCTTTGGTGTCTTGTCAAGTGGTTAGCTGTGCAAAATCTTTTATTTTTGGGGGTGTTATGTCTTCTTCTAGACTTAATATCTTAACATAGTTATCGGGTTTCAACAAAAGGTCTACCCCCTTTAATTACCTAGGTGTACCAGTCTTTACGGGTAGGCCCAAAGCTCATTTTCTTCAACCTATTGCAGACAAAATTATTAGTAGGTTTGCTTCTTGGAAGGGCTCTCTATTATCTTTTGCAGGAAGAATTATAAACTGTCACATCACTTTTGATCTCAGACGGGACAAAAGAATATGGAAGAATTCTCCCTCGGGTGACCTCTCCCTCAACGATGTGTATAATCTTAAGAGAAATCCGGGAAGTTTGGAGAAATTTTTTATGGTCGAGCTTCATCATTCCTTCTAAATCATTTCTTGGGTGGAGACTTCTTTCCGACAAGTTAACCACTAATGAGCACCTTAAAAGGAGGAATTTTTCTTTTACTTCATAGTGTAACCTCTGTAATTCTTCTGAGGAATCTGCATAACATCTATTTTTCAACTGTCAATATGTTTTAAAAATCTAGTTTCGCTCAACCTCCAATCTGAATTTTCACAACTGTTTTCATTGTTGGGATGAAGTTTGGAATGCTGGCAACATTTCTCGGAACTTTAAGTGAATCATATGCCAAAAATCCAATTTACACGTGCAATGATAGAGGAAAGAGAAAAAAATCAGAGGCTTTTAAGAGGAAAGAGAAATCACTAATTAAAGTTTAAAAATATGTTTTAATCACAACCTTTAATTTAAATCTAATGGTTATTATTAAATTCTCACATTCTCATATAAATTACTCATACTCGTTTAATATGCTATATGGGTCATGCTAACGAGGGCCCCCGGGGCACTAGTTAAGCATTCCAAATAAGGATAATATCATAGATTCAATGCATTCAATACACACAATATTCTTTAAAAAAAGTTAATTATTTATGTTTTCAATGCATTGAATACAAATATTTCAGATAAAAACATATATTTTACTTTATTAAACAATGCTCAACTTACCATTTTAATCTCTTAAACAGTGCCCCGGAGGCACTCGTTAGCATTACCCTATATATATATATATATATATATATATATATATATATTTGGAGAAAAATACAACCACTAATGTTTACAATATACAAACATCTATTTTTTTTAATAATTACCGTCTAAAATGAATTAAAAAAACAGAAAAATCAAAACATGAGGCCTAAGGAACCAATTTTTTTTACAAATAAAACGATCCTTCAAAGTACAAACCTTAGAGGAAAAAACAGTTAGAATCCATAAACAAAGAGATATTAGCTAATTGCAAAATTTCCTAAAGACAGAGAGAAAGATTCCTCCCCAAAAGGGGATGTTGTCACTCTAGTTGCTATTGATTCGAAAGGAATGTAGGGTTCTCTAATCATGCAGAAAAAGGGAAAGAGTACTTTCAAGACTTTCCCATATACCATTTCTATGTCAATGCAATGATCATATCCCCCATGTTCTCCATGTTAACATCCTTTCTATAGAAAATCAAACCATATAGAGAGTTATAGATAACCTAGATTACAACATGTCAGACCATCAAAATACCTCCTTTAATCTTACCCGACTGACCTAAAGAACCAAAGGACTTATACAAAGATGATAAATGCTTATTAATAGCAGTAGACCATCTCAACCACCTAAGAATCATATGCCACATAGTCAAAATAAAATCACATGTGACAAATAAATGAGAGTTTAACTCTGTGTCTCCCCCGTTAATCCTACACGTCACACCAACATTCTCTAAACAAATCCACGCTTAGCAAGATTTACTCTTGAAGAGAAAGTGTGCAAAAGTAGTTGCCAAGAGAAGACAACTACCTTGAAAGGGGCCCAATTTGACCAAATAGAAGATAAGGCTCTTGAAGCAACCGAATAAACACCATTATCCTCTGCCTGCCACCACTTACAATCAATACTAGTCAAAATTCTTACCCCCTTGAACACTCTGGAAAAAATCCACTAGCTCTAACTTCCTAATAAGGAAATATCTCTTCCATAGAAAACTCCAACTCAACTAGCCCCCTTCACCTCCCCCGTCTCTCATACTTTCTTCTCTCTATTGTAATCAATTATATAAAGAGCTTTTTATCTCTATTTAAGAGGAATAAGACCCACCCAATGATCATCGCAAAAATATTTGTCAAAATCCTTACCCTCTTGCAAACTCTAGAAAAAAAATACACTAGCTCTAACTTCCTATTAAAGAAAGATCTCCTCCACTGAAAACTCCAACTCAATTATCCCCCTCTACCTCCCCCACCTCTCATACTTTCTTCTCTCGATTGTAATCAATTATATAAATAGCTTTATATCTCTATTTAAGAGGAAAAAGACCCACCCAATGATCATCACAAAATGAGGTGTCTAAATCATTACCTAGTATTCTATTGATTCCATCCACAAACAAGTCAAAAGAATTAATACCCTTAGGCATTAGGAAAGTGACCCATTTTCCACTAGGTAGAGGTCGACTTGATCTCCCTTTCCATTGTATTCACCTAACTTGGGAAGTTTCTCCATGGATTTTGGTATTTTTCTTTTCGAAATTCTGGTGGATAGGGGATGCTTTGGCTAAACCTTCATTGATCAGTCCTCAACTTAATCTGACAGAGGAGCATGGTTGCCTCGGTCTCCCTTAGGACTTTAAGGAGGAATTTGACGTTTCATGCTTCTATGCTGACTTCTTGATTTAGGAGCTTCGTCTTTCTTCATCACAGTTAGTTAAGGGACGGAGATATGAGTTTTCCATGAAACAATTTCCTGAACATTGTTTCCTCGTGGATGAGCATTATGGTCGATTTCTTAAAGCTTAACAACCTTTTCTCTATTGCTTTATAATTCTGATGCTAAACGATGTTATAGATGTTATTCACCAGCTCATTAGGGCCTTTCACTCTAAGGTTTACTTGCAGTAGTTGGAAACCAAGTAAAACTTCATTTTAAGCAGCAGCAGGTGGAATTTGAGGTCAAATCGTAGGAAATCGGACAAATCGAGCTGTCTAAGGAGTTTAAACTAGATATGGATGCAATGGAAACTCAACTTTCTAGATTCACAATGTTTTGTTGAGGAGGTAGAGGAAGCTGATCGATCGTTGCTTGAGTTGCATCCAACCATAACTTGGAGTCGTGTCACTACTACAAATAATAATACAACGACACCACCTTTACGACCGTCCTCTAGGGAACCATAGTAATATCTATTAAATATTGGCGCCTATATCTTTTTCTATTTTTTAATTAAACAATGTCTATTTAGTACTACGCTTTATGAAATCAACCGTAGTGATATCATATATCTGGTGATTAGTTTGATTCTCAGTGCCTACTAATTTGTGCTTTCTTCTGTATTTTAGATTAAGACTTTCATTTTTATTTTAAAAAAGAAAGTAATATCACCACTGTTCCAGAAGATACCCGTTGTCATAAATTTTATATTTTTATTAATTTTTAATGTCATAGAATCTGCGGTTTTTTATAAAATATAATTAATGTCAATCTTATATCACCACGGTTGTTAAAGAAAACCGTTTTGGTATATTTTTATTTTATTTTTAAAAAACTTTAAATTTTTAAAACCTGGCGCTTTTCATAAAATATCATTATATATCACAACAATTTTTATTAATAATCGTGGTGATATGACTTATTCACGTTAAGGTAATAGAGCTAGCTAACTTATCTCTTCAGTTCTATTTCTCCTTCACGAAACAATGCCATTTCAACCATTGACGAATATATGGTATCGCAACCCTAAACCAAACAACACATTCGCAACTCTAACGAAATAAAATCAATATCATCCCTAACAAAACATTCAACATCATCGATTGAGGAGGAACTCAAAGAAGGAGCCAATACCGTTTTTAACATCATATGTGCTTTTGTACCATCGGGAAGGAGCCGACACCGTTCTTGACTAGCCTTCGATTTAGCTGTTGAGAAGGAACTCAAAGAAGGAGACAACACCATTTTTTACTTATTCATCTTGTTCTTGACTAGCCTTGGACATAGCGAAGTCAACATATTGATAGATGATCGGAAAGATGTAACAGAGGAGGTGAAAATGAGCATATGGACAGACGTTCAAGTATTAATTTTAATTTTCATCAATTCAATATTACTTTAAATAAACACTAATAAATACTTATTAATGTTAATATCTAGATGACGTTTGAGTTTAGTGATGATTTGAAGTTGGAAAAAAATGGATCACTTATGCTGGTGTGGCTTGGAGAAGTTTTAATTCACGGCTCATGAGTAACTACATTACGAAGCCTAACCTTAATATTAAGCGCCCGAGGTGAAATATCCTTATATAAGTAGGAAGGTTTGGAAAAAATTTATGAAGTCTCGTAGTTTAGAGAATTTCATGGCTAGTACCAGTTGTGTTTTCTGATAATTTTATAGATATAACCACTACCGTTAATATTTCTCCTATGTTTAAAACAGGTTAAAAGTGAAACGGGAAAGGTGAACAAGGCTAAAAACAAATACCCCCATAGATTGTCTCGTAGGGGTTACAGAAAACTTGAGAAAACATTGATTGCTGTAAAAAAGGAAACAACTAAAATATGCGGTGATCGGGAACCATCTCCACCATCACGACATGAGAAGTAGAAAAGGGCTCGACAAAGGTCAAATGGAGAATACACTTCTGAGGCCTCAAGATTAGTCGCTAAGAGAATTTTAAGTATGTAGGACTTATTTTGCATATTTAAGTGTTATTTAAATTGCTTTGGTAAGCAACAGCATATGTCTTATCATGTTATGTAGGATTCCTTAGTGGCATCAACCCGTGAAGGTTCCTTTGTTCCAGAACCACGACGTGATATATTAGTATAATCCATCGGAATAAAGGAGCATAATGGGTGTGTATATGGTGTTGGAGATAACATCGGCCTGAGATCGTATTTTGGTTCATCTAGAAAAACCATTGGACAAACGCAAAATGAAATGTTAGAAGAGTTACAGAGGAAGATTGATAATCAACAAAAAGAATGTCAAGAGAAGTTAGACGTGGAGCGGGAAACTCGCAAGAGAGAAGTGGAACACATAAGAGAGTTATATGAGGTATGTGAGAATATTGTGATGATTTTGTTTTGTGCATATATGTTAGAATATTATGTTTATTCTGTTATGTGTTCCTGTGTTTTTTATGATGCGGAAAATAAGTGGTACCGTCCAACCGTCTACGAATGAAGATGATGATGAGAATGATAAATTGATTTCTAAAAATGTGGTATGTGGAGCAAGCATAAAAGGGAGTTGTTCAGCCTCCTCTACCGATCACGAGATCGATAACAGGTTGTTAAATTCCTCTATAGGATCATATGCCAAAATGTTAAGTACCGTTATGCGCCATGAGGACGAGTTGTTTACTCTTGCGCTAGAACATGATCCAGATGTTGATGGGTTAGAGGAATTCATAATATATCCTAAATATATAAAGGATTTGATTGTTGAATAGAAGTGGTTGAACTTAGGGCTAATACAAATTTGGTGCACGTAAGTATATCTCATTATGTTACATTAATTGTTTTTTGTAATTTTGTAATTCCTCGCGTGCTTTTTGTATTTTGTTTAACCATTTAGGTACATTCACCGTGTTTGTATAGAGTTAAATAAATCGGATACTTATGGATTGTTGGATCCGGTTAGAGTATGATTTATAGCTAATACTAAAAAAACATTGAAGACTACTTAATATCATTGATAATGGGTAGAAAAGAATGTTACTTAGAACCATTCGTCCATAAGTGAGTAATTTTAAAACAATGGTTTATTTATTATAATTATTTGTCATGTTTTACCAAAATACTAACTATATATACTTGTATTATTCATTCAGAGAGAATTTAAAATTGATTATCATATCTCTACAGACGAATATGGTAACTACATTGTGCTCGTTAAACATATCACGTGAAATGTTTAAATTTGTAGACTAGGAAACAACTTGAGGGATGAGAGTGTGGGTACTATGTAATATAACCCATGTATAACATCGTCTCTGTCGACGTTGTTGATTCGTGGGAAAAGGTATATATAATATCATGAAATATGTTAACAAATAACATATTAATGTTAAAGTAATTTGCTATTATAATTCAAAAGACGTGATATTCAATTTTTTCCCTCTTTTTTATGTAGATGTTCAACGACAAAACACCTTTATCTCCCGATGACTTAGAAGATGCTCGTAAACGTTGGGTGTTTCTGTTCAACGCGTTGATTGAAAATGGGAGAGTGGTATTTTATCATGACTTTGTCTTTGATGGTTGTAAATTTATTTTTGTTGCTTAATATGTGTATAAAATTTTTGTATAACATTTTTAGGAATATTTACCTAATATATGTATAATATACAAGTTATTTATTTTTTGTATATGTTATAATATATCTGATAATTTGCAAACAACTTAATTATGAGAAAAATACAGGTTTGTAATATATAAAAAATAAAACTAAAATAAAAAACAAATTATTTAATCACGGTTATTATACTAATCGTTGTTATAGAAAAAGCAGAAAAATTAATAACCATATAATCACTAGGTATCAAACCCATGACATTTCGCTTTATATCACAACAATGGTTTACTTTGACCAATGTGATATAAGATGTGTTACCTAATTTATCACAATAGTCGTACGCCTGTGGTGGAAGGCATCATACATACAATCACAGCTTACCTTACAACAGTTGGTCTGACATGGTTGTATCCTTTTTCCAACTGTTATGGTAGGTGTTTTCTGTAGTAATGTATGAATCAAAGATCTGAAAAATTTGAGAAATTAAAGTTAGAGATGATACTCCATTGGATCGAATGTGGCGGATCTTCGTGTTCAATTTGGAATGCTCTTGTTTCGGTGATCTAAGAAGATTACGAACTGATGAATTAGAGAGCGAACGTGAAATCGTTGAAAACGCAGGAATCAAAAGTCGATTCCCATAGACGACGATACTGTTCTGATTTTGAACCAAAAATGGAGTGAGGATCAGAAGTGATGACAAAATCAAGCTTTCGACGCGGTGGATAGGGGGATGACATACAAGGTTAACACTCTAACGCTCAAGTCATTATGTGAGAAAGAATAGTGAATTGAAATTGTGTTTGAAACTTGTTACCTGAATTTTGTATGCCAACTCTATATATAATATAGAGATAATAACAAACTCGCTATTTGTAAGGAGTGAGTTTTGGAGAGCCGTTGGATGTGAATGCAATTGATATCCTTTGTGATCATTAGGCGGCGAATTCTAGTGTGCTAAGATTCTTGAAGAATTATGGTTCTTTCATGATGATTAGCCGAAGTCGATGTAGTCGATCCAAAACACTATATATATATATATATATATAGAGAGGAGGGTTATATTGACTCCAAGAGTAAGTGATAATAACTTACTCCACATCTTGACCATTAATTATTTTCAATCTAATGGTTAAAAATAATAAGGAATAGTTTTCTCTTTCCGCATTTAATGACTTATTATTTTTAACCATTAGATTGAAAATAATTAATGATCAAGATGTGGAGTAAATTATTATCACTTACTCTTGGAGTCAATATAACCCTCCTCATATATATATATATATATATATATATATATATATATATATATATATATATATATATATATATATATATATATATATATATATATATATATATATATATATATATATATATATATATATATATATATATATGGGACGACTCAAGTGAGAACACTTGGTTATTATGAGAAACGAGAATAATGAATCACGACCATTAAATTTTGATTTTGTTGATTTTAATGGACTGGATTGGTTTCTCTTTCTATGATCCTTAATATTTATTTTAAATCAATATAGAAAGAGAAACCAATCCAGTCCATTAAAATCAACAAAATCAAAATTTAATGGTCGTGATTCATTGTTCTCATTTCTCATAATAACCAAGTGTTCTCACTTGAGTCGTCCCCTATATATATATATATATATATATATATATATATATATATATATATATATATATATATATATATATATATATATATATATATATATATATATATATATATATATATATATATATAGGGCGTATCATATGAGAATGACATATTTATATAAGAATGTGAGAATAAATCTGAACCATTGGACTTTAAAATAAATGGTGGAGATTATGTGTGAATCTTTTTTTTCTCTCTCCTACATCATTTATTTTAATAATGGAGGAGAGAGAAAAAAAGATTCCCACATAATCTCCACCATTTATTTTAAAATCCAATGGTTCAGATTCGTGTATATATATATATATATATATATATATATATATATATATATATATATATATATATATATATATATATATATAGTGAGCAATAAAAAATATTATAAGAAAAACATATCAGAAGAAAAAATAGGTAATACATAGAGAAAGTGATCCAAAACACTTTAAAAAAATAAATAAAATTTTGAGTAAAAGTAATTAATAAAAAATATTTAAGTGAATTAATTACTACTTCAACTGTTTTTTTTTTTTTTAAATTATAAGAAAAACAAAGATTATAGAGTTGAGCTCAAAACATTCTAGAAGTACGTAACTTATGCATGTAAATGCATCATGATCTTAAAATAAGATAAAATTGAGCCACTATCAAATAGGAGATTGCTTACCCCATCAAGGTAGTACAATAAAATAGAAGATCATTCTTGCTCCTGATGTTAAATTAATTAAAATTCACATTATATCTTGTAATCCCAAGATTCTTCTTTGTCTTTGTTGATGACATTGCTTCTACCAATAAACATCGATGTATTAAAATAATCTAAATTGATTTAATAGAAACAAGGTTGGGTATATGATCAAAAGTAAAACAGGGTTGGTTGGGTATACAAGAATATGTTAAATGTTAAAATTATTCTTTTGCATCCATATTCCATTACAGGAGGGACAACTCTGTCTCCTTTGCACAAAATACTATTGCTCCCCCAAAGTAATTATTTAAATATTATTATGTTAATAATTATTTAAAAGATAGTTAAAAAAGTTGAAAGTAGAAATTTTGTATTGTAAATAACAGTTTAATTTTTTTCTTATAAATTGAAATATAACTTTTTTTTTTTGAGAGATTAAGGGAGGCAGAAGTAACAATAATACCTGTGTTCTTGATTAAAAAAGAAAGAAAGATGTTATATTTGTATTCAAAACTTCAAGAATTTGTTTCAGAATTTGGAGAGGATGGAAATAGAGGATTTCAGAAAACGATTTTTAAAAAATATATAAAAAAAATTTAACATATTTTTTGAAAAAAGAAGGCTTAAATGATCTACTAGTCCTTGTAAAATCCATAGAAAAATCTGTAGGTTTTCTGCAAATTTCTCTTCGATTTTTTTAACGGATTTAAAATTTTAAAGTTTTGTGTGGATTTTCCTACATATTTTTATTTTAGAGACAAAAACTCAAATAATTTTAACATTAGGGACTATTTAAAAAAAAACTTATTAGGGACTAAAAACAAAAATATAAATTAAATTTGAACAAATTTTTTAAGCCCTCCAAAATCCTCAAAACTCCTTCTATAATATAATTTTTGAGTTCTTCCAATTTAGGAGAATTTTGGTTTTTGAATAGAAATAAATCCTTGAAAATCCTCCTCACCTAAATCCTTCTATTTTTTTTTTCATTTCATCCTTTTATTTTTTCAAAGTTCTCAACTCTCGTCCCCTCCAAACTCCCAAACTAAGCCTAAGGCATCATGTATATGGATTTTCTTTTTTATAAATCAAACATTTCACTCAGTCATAAAGGATGTAAGACTTAACTACTCAAATTTGTCCCCAACAACCCTCCATAAGTGAGTATGGTTCAATACATGATAAAAATCTTGCTCCCCCCCACTAAGCCGAATCATGGGCTATGGTACCCTTGTTGGAGAGATTGGGGGATGCGGAAGTAACAACGAGACCAATGGTCCCGGACCACGAGAGAGTTAATGGTGTTGGTTAAAAATACACATGTTGAAGAAGTCTCACATCTCCCAGTATTTTAAAATAAAAAGAAGACAAAGACTATATATATATGTACTTTAGTGCTTTGTTATGATATGTACAAGTCTAATGCACTTAAAGACTGTATTTGAGCTTTTTTTCAATTACACTTTTGTGTTAGAGTGTTGTGAGATGTAATTAAATATTTACTTTGTAGATAATGATATAAAAATATAAAATGGGGACAAAATGCCACGTGGCATCCATGTCAGCATCTTTGTCAAGCTAGCATTGTCACATGTCAGTGTCACGTCAACTCTGTTAACGGACATTAGCAAGAGGGACCAAAAGTGTGGATGAAAAATTTTAGAGGGAACATTCATTGAAGGAAAATTTTAGAGGGCCTAAAAATGAAAATGACTATATTTATAAGGACGAGTAACACATTTAACCCTTAAATAAATGAATAAGATTTGTTTATGATTCGATGATGCGTTCTTATGATGCAAACAATGTGTATAAGTGGTTATATAAATATAACCATTATCCTGAGTTGATAGTCCTCATTCATGTATTCTAAAAACCCTAGCTAGACTAGGATTTAGAGTTTGTGTTCTTTCTTAGGATTTCCTTCATACACATCTAGCATTGTAGGAAGATGGCACTATTTGGTTTCATATTATGTTCGTGTGGACTGAGTAGATGCGACATGTTTTATGTGACGCTTGTGATTAATCGATTTAGAATATTATTAATTATGTACTACAAGATTTAACCTATCAATCATTGACTCATGACCATTCGTGAGGATCTATCGCAAGGAAAATTTTGTAATTCTATCTTCTGGATTTCCTTTGTGTATTCGCAATGTTCCTTCAACTTCCTCATTACACATTGTGATAAAAATTCAATGTTTCAAGGTGCCTCAACAAACTCATATTCTCTTATTCCACATTCAACTAGAATTCTCCTAAATTTTGTTACATCTTGACAACTTAACTTGTTCTAAGAATCCAGTAAAAGTCAATATGTATGAATAATCACTAACCATTCCTATTTTTTAGACACTTCAACACTTTATATCTCATAATACTCATTCCTCCAAATCTGTAAGGCTGACGCCCAAGTCAATAATTGCACCACATCTTTAAGGAAAATATTAAGGCATTATGAATATGAGTCACCTCTTGTATATATCTAACATGTTCTCTAATCTTAGTTGGCGTGGGAATACCATTCACACTTGTATTCCAACAACATTATTTTCAAGTGTGAGTCACTCACATCATTAGACTTGATCCACACTAGGATCTCATTTTGATACCCTCACCAAATCAAACTAGAGCCTGAATACTACTTAATCCAAGTGTGAAATATAAATTGACAAGAACTTACGGTACAATAAATTTCAAGTTATGGCAAAGAAGTGGTAGGAATCAATTAACACAACATTGTCTTCAAGAGGCCTATATGTTAGACAAAAAAGCGACACACATGAAATGAGATAAGGGGAAGGTACACAATTATATATATTTGTTTTTATACGAGGAAGTGTATCATATCATGGAAGTTTCTGAATGATGTTAGGGAAAATTTGGAGAATCAATATATCAAAGACACTAACTAACAATTTTTTTTGCAAAACAACGACTATACATGTTGAGTATGTAAAAAAGGACATGATTTGCAAAGATACACCAATACCTTGAATAAAATAATCACCAATCTAGGAGGCTTGGGGTGGATGTTATTGATGAAGACAAGATAATTATCATGTTGTGCTCATTACCAGGATCATGCGACCACTTTGTGACCACCCTTTCCTACACAAAACAATATTTGCAAGGATAATATTATTCCTACAATTTTGTATCATTGTTAAAAGAGATATATTATAGAAGAAGTACCCCAAGGTGAAGGCCTCCATGTAAATGGGGGCCAATACCAAAAGAAGAGAAAAGGTAAAACAGGTTCTGACAAGATGAAGTTTAAATCCAAGTACAGAAAAACAAGAAAGTGTTTTTTTTGTAAATAGATTAAACATTGGAAAATGGACTGTCCAAACAAAAGTTCTCATATAACTCTACGAATGTGATCAAAATCAATGACTCTCAAAATTAATAAGATAAATTTTCCATTTTATTGAAAAAGCGCGCAAAATCGTGATTTTTTTACATTGAATATTTTACCGCGTGACTTGAACCGAGAGTGGTTCACCACATTTAGATATAATGATTTGGGATTTGTTTATTTGGAAGATGGTAAAGAGTGTGTGATCATTAGAATGAGGCAAATTAAATTTTCAATGTGTGTGAACATTAAATGATGCCAAGTATATTCAAGAACCAAGATATAAGTTTAGTTCATGGGTTACTCTAGAAGAACATGGCTTCTCCTAAATATTTGATGTAGATGGGGATATTATGAAGGTTATAAAAGGCGTCTTGAGAATGATGAGAGAGAAAAAACTGCTTGACACATCTAAAAATTATTATGAAAGTGTTGTTGTAGATGATGTTGCACATGTTGCGTATGATAGTGATGAAACCAACCTTTAACACACGTGTTCGAGCTATTTTAGTCATTTTGGATTGATAGAAATTTATAAATAAAATCTATTAAAGGGTGTTTGCAGTTATAAGTTGGTCTTAGGCAAGTGTTGTTTGTAACACCCCAAATCTACCCCGCAGCTAACAGGAAATATCAGAGTACAAAATCTCAAAATAATGGAACAGAACGATTCAGGGCATCAAAATTTAAAACAATCAAAATCACATGCACATATCATGCTCATTTACTTAGATACATAACACACATATAGGAAAACAATATCGAAGTCATTAATCATCAATATTAAAGAAGTATTCACGTCGCAGCGGAAATCAAGTATCAACAACAATATAAGTCATAACATCATGGCCACATGGCACAATATATCCAACAAATCTCAACATAACATAACGGAGAAGTTTTAACAAACATAAACGATAAGAAACAAAACATAAACAAGTAACCACGCCCCCCGAGTGCTACGTATCAGAGCATTGACACACACCGACTCGAGCTATAGGTACACGACTACTCCGCATCATTACCTGCACGTTACCAACGAAGGGTAACGTTCAAACAGAAGGGGTGAGATATCATTCATTATAAAGGAGCGTATGATAATATTCAAAGCAGAGAAATAATCATACATTTGTTCACCACTTCTCATCACATATCATGTACAATAATTCACATCGTTCGATATATTATCAACAACAATAAGATCAAGTTCAACTAAGGCACACACGATCAATTATCACTTATAATCGTCAAAGTAATCAACACTTCAATATCACTTAACATTCATGTCATGCATACACAAACATCCAATTACGACTCTTTATGCGACATTACTTATGCAACTCAAACAATGCAAATGCATGTGGTACCATTGAAGTGACCTCCCATCTCAAACATCGCCATTGGGCCATAGTCGTTGCCATCTCTCAGGCTAATAGTCGTTGCCATCTTTTAGGCTAATAGCCGTTGCCATTCTCAGGCTAAAAGACACTTATGCAATGGATGCGACACAATAACATACATCCACAAATCACATAGTCATAACGTGCAACAACATCATCCAAAAATCGTCTAAACATCTTCTAAACATCATTACTTTTGTAGTAATTCATTACCTCTCAACCACGACGCTATGTTGTACCATCATACAACAATGGCTCATCTCACAATAACATATACATCTTATAAAAATCCAATTCAAGAAAATATTCAAAGAGTTTCCTAAGTTATACTAAGCATACAATAGAAAGATATCAATTAGGGCTTCATGCAGGTTCAAACGGCACTTGAAAAGGAGTTACGGTTCAAAAGTTACATCATTTCAAAGTTGGAACCATTTTTGTAAAACAGGGTCCGCTTAGCGGGGCACTAGCGAAGGGGTCCAGAAGCGAAATATAAACAAGGTCCGCTTAGCGGAGCACTAGCGACTCGCGACAGAAGCGAAATGCAAAGCAAGGTTCGCTTAGCGGACTAGCTCCGCTTAGCGGAGGCGCGATTGTGCAGAAACTCAGTATCAGTATCAGACCTGCATAATCCCCCTCCCCTCACCCATAACTCATTCTAAAAATCAATTGACCAGGTATAAGCATGAAATCTATCATCATTCATCATCACATATTAATTAAAAACACATTTTAAATCATAAATTCATGCATTTTGCTCATAAACCCTAGCATCTCTACACACAACTTCCATGGATACAAGCATACAATCAAATCCCACCCAAAACATCATCATACATCCCTTTAGCATGAAAGAATCCCACCCTTACCTTAGGTTTGAATTGAATTCAACTCTATGAACTTGAATCTTGGAATTATCCCTATCTCTTCTCTTTACTCTCCTTTTCTATTTCCCAATTTTATGAAAAATGAGTTTCTATTCTCTAAACCTCTAAAACCCTTGTTTTGGTTAACCTTACTATCTTTCTCATAATGCTAATGGGCCCTAAATCACACCCTACACTTATTAATGCTAACTCAAGCCCAATAACTCAAGGCCCCACTAACTTATATTAACTTTTGCTATTTACTATTAATTCCCAAAAATAACATAAATACCACATAAAACTTAATTAGTGAAATAAAACACATAGCATAACATGACATAATTAAATAAAATGCGCAAACTAAAAATGGGCGTTACAACTCTCCCCCACTTAGAATATTTTCGTCCTCGAAAATTACCTGAAACAAATAACTCGAGATACGACTCGCGCATCTTGCTCTCCAATTCCCACGTCAAACTTTCACCGGTAGCACCCGACCAAACGACCTTTACCAAAACAATCTCTTTACCTCTAAGCGTCTTCGTCTCGCGATCCTCAATCCTTATAGGCATAGTCTCCGCCGTGAGATTATCTCGCACTTGCACATCGTCCATATGAATCACATGCGAAGGATCTGAAACATACTTCCGAAGTTGCGACACATGAAACACGTCATGCAAATTCGAAAGATTAGGCGGTAAGGCCACTCTATACGCCACGTTACCAACTCTCTCGGAAATCTAATATGGTCCGATAAAACGTGGAGTTAGCTTCTTCGACTTCAAGGCTCTTCCCACACCAATCGTTGGCGTAACTCTTAAAAATACATGTTCATTTTAAATTAGGGAAGCTTAAACCAAAAGGAATCCTAGACTATTGGCATTCGGATGTATAAGACCCTACCAAAGAGTCTTTTGTGGCTAATTCCAAATATTTTGTGACTTTTCTTAAGGATTCACACCTACTTTAAGTGTATTTCCTAAAATAAAATTTGAAGTCTTTGTCAAGTTCATGTTATAAAATACAAAGGTAGAGAATCAAATAAGAGAAAATATGAAGTATTTGTCAAAAAATAATTAGATACAGTACATTGATTTAAATTCATAAAAATATAGTGGAAAATATAGTATTCAGAGGTATTTTAAATTTAAAAGACGCCACAATAAAATGGCGTAGAAAAAAGAGTGAACATGTCTCTAACTGAAATGAAAAGATATTTTCAGTTAAATAAATGAGTCCTTTAGTGTTTTTTTACAGGAATAATTAGTATGACGTGATATCTCTTTCAAAGGTCGTCCTAGTCATCATTGAAGGATACCATCAAGAATTGATAAAGCCACAAAGAAAATTGTTTCGACGTAAGTTTATCTTTCAAAGAAACTTTATCTTTTATATTGATATTGATAAGTAATTTCATATTTTATGTGGCTTTAAATGATTTTTTCTTTGAATTAGTGGTTTTGAGGTTCATCAATTTGCAAGTTATGACAATAGAAAAAAGGCTACATGGCATAGGCCCAATGTAAGTGTGATGTAAATTATAATTCTATATTTAATTTTATGATAATTATTCAATAATTATGTCTTTCATTTGTAGACAAGGAAACAACATAACTCTAATGATTGTGGATACTATGTGATGAAAAATATGTTGGACATTGTCTTTGCAAATATAACTGGAACTTGGATGCAGGTAATAAAATAAAATAAATTTTTTATTTACTTTGCGTTTTGCAACTTAATGAGAATTTTCAAAGAATAACTCTATATTGTACATTTACGTATTGTAGGTATTTGATGATCCTACTGAATTAACACAAGAAGATTTGTATGATTTGCGACTCCGTTGGGCAAAATGTTTCTTTGAGTTATATAAAGAATAACTTTATGTTTAGTGTTGTTATTTTGTAGTAGAAAAATGTGTGTAAACCTTTCTTATCATTTTGTACACTTGTGTATCCTAAATTATTACTTTTGTATATTTTGACGAATATATATGCATCTTAGCTATTTGGGGCAGTTAAATGTGGTCTGTGTGCTGTGGGAAAAATGTGCAAAGTAGCGACCTTACATTGGTCTGTGTGGTATTTGTATATTATATTGAAAATTAGGTAAAAAAATTACAGGTTAAAATAGGGAAAATTGGAATAACAGTCAAATTATGCTAAAAACCAGAAAAGATATTACATCGGGCCGTATTAAAAACCGATGTAAACTGTATTCTATTACATCAGGAACAGCTGAAATCCGATGTAAAATGTAGTCTATTACATCGGGTAAAATGCACACCCCGATGTAAAATATGGCGCATAAAAAATGGCATGATTTGTCACATCGGGCCTTTGTAACAACCGATGTAAAAGGTCGTCTATTACATCGGGCAAAATGAATACCCGATGTAAAATATGGCGCATATTTTTTTTATAAAAAAATTGCATTATCTTTCACATCAGACATCTGAATTCAACCGATGTGGTATGCTAATTTTTCACATCGGGCCCGATGCAAAATATCTCAGACTTATTTCATCGCCTGGCTTTACATCGGGTCCAGACCCGATGTAAAATATCTCATACTTATTACATCGCCTGGCTTTACATCGGGTCCAGACCCGATGTAAAAAGTAGTTTTTGCCTGATGTAAAAAGTACTTTCTGCACTAGTGATAACTTTACTTCATTATGTCACAAACTACCTAAATGAAAGTATTTATACTTTATTTTATTCAGTTGCGCTCCAATACATTTCTCGAGACTCGTTGATCTCTATTTTACATCATCGATTTTGAAATTATATCTTGAACATAACCTTAAATAAGTATTGACGAATTGTTGTATTCAAGTGTAAGTAGTTAGTATTACATTAATTATTGATTATGAATAAAAAAAAGTGACTAATATACTTAATCTGATTTAAAATTTTTGATAGAGATGTGGTGTCTTGAAGCATTGACTCCTTCTTACTCCTAGAGCGTCATGTGATTCTCATGTCAAAACTTCATATAAAATGAAAAATATATACTTTTTTTTTATTCATCAACTTAAATTTGTTCACAAATAATCGAATAAATATTTATATTTAAGAAGGAGCTTAAACCCAATCTTAAAATTTAGGAAACTTAACGTGTTCCAACTCCAATTCAAAATTATCTTAAACGATTGAGTGACTCGTCCTTACTCTTAGAGCATCATGTGATTCTCATGTCAAAACTTCATATAAAAATGAAAAATATATATTTTTTATTCATCAACTTTGTTCACAAATAATCGAATAAATATTTATATTTAAGAAGAAGCTTAAACTCATTCTTAAAATTTAGGACACTTAAAAAAAGTATTGACTAAGCATCACTATAAAATAGTGATTACAAAACACATTATCATAGAATTTTAAAAATAATCATTTTCTCTCTTTATAATACTACCAAAGAATATACAATATTACTCCTAGTTATTCTTCCTCACATCCTTTGAAAAATACTTTTAAAAAAAAATGAGAAATTTTGTTTCTTTCCTGTGCCTTCTTAACCCCCTAATAAATTATTTTAACCAACTCTATTGCTAAAATTTCATAACCTCGCACTTCAACGTGAAACTCATGCAAATAGAGTGCAACTTCATCTAGATATTAAGGCACAAACATCTGACACCATATCAAAGTGAAGGGGGACACATGTTTTTCTATCAACAACAAAGAGAATAACCCCCACAAAGTACTTACTAGACATCTTAACTACTTTTTTAATGCTCCTTATAATTACACCTTTAAAATATGGAGTAAAATAATTTTAAATAATATTTACATCTGCTTCCAAGTGCTATATTAAAAAAATTACATTAACATTCAAATTAAAATTAACATATGATTGGTTTTAGGCACATCCCATGTGACTTATGCATGTCAATTAAATGCTATTGATATGTGCTATGGGCTATGGAGGACATACCCATAATTTTGCATTGCCCAGCCTTTTAAGGTAATAAAGCCTCCATTTCTTAAACTGCATTAATAGCTACCATCACTAAAGGTGGCACATAAATTCCCTAGACATCCCACTATGAATCAGTTAATGTCAGGATTGTGATTGAAACATTTAAAGAGTCATGCATGGATTCCAAAGAGAATGTCATTTTAGAGATTAATTCATGCATAGTACAATCATTGTAAACACTTAAAAGATTACAATCATCTAATCATGCAAAATCATTTTAGAAGTAAGTTAAATTAAACTCTAACATTTAAAATTAAAATAATTTGAGACAGTATAATTAATTGACGTCGTACAAAATCTTACTTTATATATTCATAAATCAGATATATTTTGCGTATAAGTATATCTGATTGAACAACTATAGACAACAAAACATTCTTTCAAGACAATTAACACTATTGAGTATCCAAAGTTGAATTCAATTTTAAATTTTTTGATTAAATCGAAAAAGGTCTTTCCTTTGTAAAAATATCTGATATATATACCAAAAAACTAGGTATGTAAATAAAGATATGGTTATTTTTGTGGAAGTCATTCAAGTGAGTCTAAAGAAAGGTGAATATTAAATCCACTCATAAAGAGGAAAAAAAGTAGTGGCTTTGATTGGTGCTCAAAGATTTATGAAAAGGGTATGGGAAAGACAGCTTCAGTTAAGGAGTGAGTAAAAGATAAAGGCATAAAAAAAGGAGGTTTCATCCATTCAAGAAGCCAGAAGGAGGAAGGGTAAAGATTAAAGAGAAAGGAAAATGATCTAAAGTGTGTAACTTTGTTATTTCTATGTTTTCATGTCTACCATAAAGGGATATAATAGACCCTAGCTTGTATATATCCTCATGATGAATTTGTTATTTCTCTGTTTTTATGTTCAACATAAAAGGATATAATAGACCCTAGCTTGTATATATCCTCATGATGAATTTGTTATTTCTCTGTTTTTATGTTCAACATAAAAGGATATAATAGACCCTAGCTTGTATATATCCTCATGATGAATTTGTTATTTCTCTGTTTTTATGTTCAACATAAAAGGATATAATAGACCATAGTATATATATATATATATATATATATATATATATATATATATATATATATATATATATATATATATATATATATATATATATATATATATATATCATGATGAATTTGAAGTACTTATATATTGTTGGAGCTTAATCATATGAAGATGGACATCACATGCACATATATGTTGATAATTTATAGTATACATAAAATATTTATTTATATATAACAAGAATTTGTTTGTTCATATTTAAGGTCTTTCGGTTAGTTTTTTTTCTTTATTTTAGTAAAGTACTTAGGTATCGTTTGTCCGAGTTTTTTTTAGTTGTAAAAGTTACTTTGTAATTGAAGTATAAAATAAGAGCTTTGTAAATTAAGTTAAAGTTGTTTGGTAATATTTATAGTTTTTCAACTTTAAAAAAATTTAATATTGATGAAATAATCTAAAAAAGTGAGAAAATAATAAAATATAATTTTTTGTCTAAATTTAATGTATTGTTTGATGTAAAATATTTGCGAGTGAATGTATTGATTTTTGTTCATACTTTTAAAAATAATAAAATATTAAATATATATGTAGAAATCTTTTACACAAAAATAGATACAAATTAAAATAAAATGCTACTATATTACTAAAAGAAATGAAATATGTTAAAAAAAATTAAATAACTATTTTTAATAAATACTTGAAAATATGTGAAGATAATGTTGGCAGGTGAATGAATAATTTTTTTTTTTGAATTAGATAAAATAAAATAATATGAGAATTATAAAAATATATGTTGGAATGAAGAATATAAAAAGAATTTATAATAAGATAGTATAAATTGTGTTGACTACGTTTTAAAGATATATAATTATACATAATAAATGTTTTAAAAAATTATTATAAAATTACTTTCATCTTCTTATAGAAGTTCTTTAAATTGTATTTTTATTATTAAAATAAAAGTCAATTTTTTTATTAGGAACTTTTTCTAAATATTGTTTGACCCTACTTCTTTAAAATAGAACATAAGTCAACAAAAAATTAAGCCAAACAGTACCTTAGTTCATTATATATACGGGATAATTTGATTTGTTGTTTAATAGAACGTTGGGAGCAATTAATCATTCCTCATTTAAATCAAATAACTCATCTAGCATCATATTTCAATAATGGTCAGAAGGAATTTCAACTTGCCTTTGAATTCAAGTAGACTGTAAATAAATTTCGATAGAGAAAACTGCGTCATGGCCAAATTTGAGTAGGAATGAAGTAGAATTAGTTGCCTCTTTAGGGGAATTATGACAAGCCCATAATATTCGGGCTAACGTATTTTGCCAATTCGTTGGCTTTTAACCAACATGTTTTTAAATTAGGCCAATTATAATTTTGTTAGCTGCTTCGAATTGGCCACTTGCTTGAGCGTAATAAGAAGTAGAGGTCAAAATTTTGATTCCAAAGTTTGAAGGAAACTCAACCATCTTTCGACCATTAAAAATTGTTCCTTGATTAGTGGTTAAAGTTTCAAGAATTCAAAACCTATAGATAATGTAATTTTGAATAAAATTAATTCCTACTTCCTGACCAACTTTATGTTAAGTGTCAAAATGTAGTTATTTTGTGTTTGTAAACAGTGGTACTTATCGATACTTTTTGTTAATACCGTTCGAATAATACCCCGTTTTGTGTATAAATACATATACTTTGTGAATAGATGTATCTTCATATACTTTTATACTTTTTGATAGTATTCTATTCATTTTGTAGGTATTGAGGCGTATTTGGAGCATGAGCAATAACATGGCGAAGACACGGCTTCAAACGCGCGATTTTGAGCGGCGGAATCATTTCATTCGGCGAATAAAGCTCAAAAACAAATAATAATAAATCACCAATTTGGTTGATATGTTGTCATTGTTAGATAGAGCATGAAATAAGCTTTCCAACGCTTCGAACCGGGCGCAAATCGGAGTTACGGTTCTCAAGATATGGCCAAAACAAGATTTCATTTTTCCGTTAAGCGGGCTTGACCGCGCTAAGCGCGGTCTGGGAGCATTTTTGACATGTTTGGCAGAAAGTTTGGCGCTTAGCGCGGGTTTTTGGCGCTAAGCGCAGTCTGGCGGTTTAAGACCAATAAAAAACAGCCCGCTTAGCGCGGTAGGCGCGCTTAGCGCGGTCTGCGACTTCAGTTTTTGTATATATGTTGTAAAATTAGATTTTTTAGGATTTTTTATCACCTCTTCTTGACAAGTTGAGCTCTGATCCTTTTTTGGTAGTTTAGAGGTTGAGGAAACACCATTGGGTGCGACATCATGTGGATTGATCATGGATCTGTCTTGATTTCATTGTACCGGTGAGATCTTTCCGGTTCATCTTCTCTCTTCCCTTGTTTTATTCCAATGGTGGGTGTTGTATGTATATTTCTACTCTTATTGTATGTATATTTGTCTATCTTGGGATCGTTTATATATTCGCTTTACAAATCATTATTGTTGTTGTTCTTGATCTTTTTGCTTAAATGCTCTGGATTTGTGTTGCTGCAGACATGGACACCATAGATCTTGATTAGGAATGATAACTGTTAGTTTCTGGATTGCAGACATGGATTTAGGACTGAAAATCGTAATGGGTATCGAGTTTAATGCCTCCGTGTTGTTTGTGTCGGTGGAGACATCGCTGATGTGAATAGTACGGTTAAGCTTTCGTCGGTGTTGCAGACATGGGCACCGATGTGGCGTCTCGATTGATGCCCAGTGATGTTGATGCGTATTGTGAGTGTCGAGCGATAGATCTTCGGATTTAAGTATTAGACGGGTAGAACGAAATACAATTCCATAACTCTTTCTCTTAGACTATTGAGAATGTTTATCTGCTTTTATTTACTTTTCCCGCATTTACCTTTCCGCACCCCAAATCATGAAACATAGAACGCAAGATAGTCGAACGGCAGTTTTTCTCAACCGATCTCTGTGGACACGATAATTCCCGGATAAATATTTCCAAATCTTTTGTTGCTTGCCCTCTACCGCTTCAACACTTTATCAAAGGCATAACCTCTACCCGCTTAGTAAAATAATGTATACCAACCAAAATGTACCTATGACCCTTGTATGATGTAGGTTGAGTTTCACCAATTAAATCTAAATCCCAACCTCTAAACGGCTAAGGCTTAACAATAGAGTGTAACTCACTTGCAGGTACATGTTGAATACCTGCAAGTTTCTAACATTCTTGACAACCCTTCACGAATTCGATATAGTCTTTCAACATAGTTGGCTACTACAAACCTTGTCGAAACAACATCCACTTCATCTTGTGGCCTACTTGATGAGCTTCGCATGACCTACTATGGGCAGCAGGAGTTGCCAAATAAGCTTCACTCTCACTAAGGCATTTAAGCAAGATTCCATCAAGAGTCTTTTTGAACAATTTGTTCCCAATAATCACACAACTTAGTGCCTTGTATTGAAATTTTCATCAATCATTTGTCAACTGGTTGTCAATGGCAAAAATTTCTACAGAGTTTTTTTAATTCATCCAACCCTTTTACTCCCACCAGTTTAGACTTTGACAACTCAAATGGGAAAGGATTGGTCAAAATCTACTTCTCTTTTACCTTAATTAATTCTTCAAATCTTTTCTTAGAGGCTTTGAAACCAAAATAAATTTGTGCTAAATCATTAGCTTCTTGGTTTTTGACTCGAGGAACATATTTTATATTGACTTCATCAAATATTCTTAATTACAAATTAGCCTTGACAAAGTACGTCAACAAATTCTCTTTGATACATTTGTACTCTTTGGTCCATTGTATCACAACAAAATATGAATCACCTTTAATTTTGACTTCTTTTGCTCCTAAATATAAAATAATCTCAAGGCCTGCTATCAAAGCTTCATACTCAGCCTCATTAGTGGAGCAGAAACCTTTAATTTTGAATTTGAACTTCGTTGGAATTTCTTGATGGGAGATGATCAAAATTCCAATACCAGTTCCATGTTTATGTCTAGAACCATCAAAGTACAATTTCTAAGGTTTTAAATCGACATAATCCTGTGTCACTTCAACTATTGCATGATCAACAATAAAATCAACAAAAACTTGGCCTTTTACAACCTTTAAAGGTGCATATGTTAAAGAATATTCAATCAAAGCTAAAGCTCATTTCTCAATTTGACTATGTAAAATAGGTTTTGACAACATATATGATTAATAACATCAAAATTGGAATAAACAAAAACATTAGTAAGCTTTATATAACATTTCAATTTGGTACACGAGAAATACAAACAAAGGCATAACTTCTACATTGGGATATACCTAGTTTTTGAATTATTCAATACTCGAATAAGGTAGTAAATGGCTTTTTCGACGCCATCATCATCCTCTTGAGCTAACATACTTCTTGTTGTCATTTCAGATGCAAAAATGTACAATTTCGTAGACCTATTTCTCATAGGAGGTTACAAGACAAAAGGATTCATCAAATACCTTTTAATTTCATCAAAGGCTTGTTGATGCTCTAAATCCCATTTAAATCTTTCTTCTTTCTTTAAACGTAGTAATGGCGAAAATACTTTTACTATGCCGCTTAGATTTTAAATAAACCTCCTCAGGAAATTAATTTTACCCAGCAATAATTGAAGATGCTTTTTATTTGACGGAGGGGCTTGTATTGAGTATATCCTTTGTCTTGATTTGATTTATTTCTATGCCCTTTTTGTGAACCACAAAGCCCATAAAATCGTCTTCATGAACACCAAAAGCACATTTCAAAGGATTCATTTTCAGTCCATATTTCCTCATTCTTTAGAATGACTATCGAAGATGTTTTAAATGGCCATTTTTCGACGAGGATTTAACAACTATGTTATCAATATAAACATGCATAAAGGTTTCAATTAAATCATGAAACACAGTATTCATTACCATTTGGTATGTTGCACCAGCATTCTTTAGGCCAAAAGGCATAACTACCCATTCATAAGTGCAAAAGCCCCAAGTTATCGAAATGCCATTTTTGACACATCTTTCTCTGCAATGAAGAATTGGTTATACCCTAAGTAACCATCTAAAAGACTTAAATACTCAAACCCTGATGTTAAATCGACCATAATTTCTACAACATGCATTGGGTACTCGTCCTTTGGAGTAGCAACATTCAAGTCTCTAAAATCAATACAAATTATTCTGGAAAAAGCGCTCTGATAGCCCACCCTATAAGAGCGCTTTTCCAAAAGCGCTTTCGTATGTTGCGTTTTTTTTTTTATTTTTTATGCTTTTTTATTAATCTTTGGCAGCGCTTTTACAAAGAAGCGCTTTAGTAGGTGGACCTTTAAGAGCGCTTTTTAAAAGCGATGTCGTTGCTAAATGAGGTATTTTAATGTGCAGCCTGTAATTTAATCTTCCCAGTAGACCTGTAATATTTTCGACCTGTAATATGTTTTCAACCTGTAATATTTTCGACCTGTAATTTATTTTCGACGATATTATTTCAGCCATCAGTAAGACAATATATATACTAATATAATACCATTATAATATCCAAAATTATATATATATACATCATTACAACATCAATAATATTATAGTTCAAATCGACACAAATCCTACATGAAAAAGCGCTTAATATAAAATTGACACAAATCCTCTTTTATTTCTTCTAACTTAAGTCTCGGGTACCCAGCAGCACGGAATTCGTCAAGGTACTACAAAACAAAAACATAATATGAATGATACATTTAGTTAAATGTAATAAATTATATGAAATTATCTTAAGTTATAAATTCATACCGTGAGCGGAATCTCTAATTGATTTGCCTGAAGGATTTCTTTCATAAACCTCAATACAAAGTATCCGCAATCGTAACTGTTTCGCTGTTGCGGACACTACATAGAAAAACAAATAAGATTCTATAGTTGTCTTGTTTTATCAAGTAGCATAAATATATTATAAGCAAAATTGTGAAAAATAATGTACCTGCACTTGGATCCAAGTAATGTTGTTAGATTTAGTTCGGGATACCTGTGCATCCCGTTGACTTCAGAACACTTGTATTGATCTAATTAACAAATATATAAAAGCATATGTTTAGATCAATCCCACAAATAAGTAAATATATAAATATACACGAATATATATTTAGAACGATCCCACTTACAAATCAACGATGTCCTTCATAGCCGGATAATTGGTCCATTCACCATTTACCGAATTCAGATAATACACGACTTCCCTTATAGGGTTGATAGTAAGCAGCAACCAGTGTGCTCTATAAATTAAAACAATAGGTTATATGAAAATTTTGCTATACACAAAAGAAACAGAGATTAGATGAACAAAGAATGAGAAACTAACCCTACTGGTCGGGTATTATACGCCCAAAGATGCAGACTTTCTGTATTGCCGGTGGACATGAATCTATCGACTAAGCGCTGTCTAACTGATTCCGGTTCCGAAGCAATTGCCATTCCGCTGCAATGGGCGGAAGACACGAAACTGAATCTGTTAGACAATGGATTCCCGCGCAACACTCTGTCATACAACAACCTTAAATAAAAACATAATAAACATTAGATTATTTTCATTGAAATGTGTAAATAAATTATATTGTGGGACTAATTAAATAATATATCGGATGAGTGAATATTACCGGATGTATGAGTGCATGTTAGTGACGCCTAGTTGATCATGCCTAAAAATCTCCTCCAAGTCATCAATTGTAATAAGTGACTTGAATTCAATACCGAAGACACTTTCATCCATATCGATTTCACGTAAAGCACCATCCTTCATATCGAACATATCAACCATTGTTGCGAGCGTCGACCGGTATCGAGGAACAAAAGCACCGCCTTTTTTTCCCGCTGGCTTCGGAGGACCAGTGGGTGGTACGGTACGAACTTGTTGCGTCACTTGTTGTGACTTCCGAGCGGATGCCTAAAAATCATATAAGTTAGGTAAAATATAAAATCATGCAGATTTAGATTCAGATTAATTATTAACACTTTAAATGTACCTCTTTTAGTGATGCAACAGACTCCTCCTCCTGTAAAATCCCTTTACCCTTAATTGCGGGTTTTATAGGAGCAGTCTAAAATTAAAATGTAAAAAATAATTAATAAACGGTTTAGAATTGACATTCGAAAACTAAATGATTCATAATCGTTTTCAATATACCTCATCACTAATGGTAATGAGCTCCGAGGGCCATGCAACAAATGATCCTATTGCATCTCGCAGCAATGTCGTCTCTGAGACCATGTCAGGTACCGGTAGCATCGCATCATGATCTACTACAACATCCACCGATACTTTCAGGTGTCCATCCGGGAGCGGTCTATGGTGAAGTAAATCTCCCAAAGTATTGTGCACTTTTCCCTTGCCAACTAGTCGATAATTCGGTTCCGATAAGTATAGTTGGCAAGATGAAATGCCCTAAACCAATAGTAAATATAAAGTCATTATCATTAATAAAATAGAACAATTTAAAAGGTAAAAAAATTATAATTACCTCGGGAAATTTCCTTTGATAGTTGATACTAGCCTTATCACTAGTTTCTTTCACCGATGAAGTGTTGCACTTTGCTCTCATATACACCTCTTTATCTCTTTGCAATTCAGAGACTTGTGCTTGCAATTCCTGCAACTTTTGCAACACTTCTTCATTGGTAGGATTTCTTCTCCTAGGACTCTTGTAAAAAGAGGTTGGAGTCACACCATGAATCTTGTAAAACCCCAATATAGAACTCAATTATTTAAAATGATATGAAATCAATTATGAATTAGCTAGTAACTACAAATACCCGAATTTACAAAACCGAAATGCTCAAATATGTTTTGGCTAGATGCTTTATCTTTATCTTTTGTTATAGAAATAGCTTATAGATAGGCACTTATATGATATGCACTAATGTAATATAGTACTTAATTAAACTGTTTATCTAAATAGTGCCTAAGTTATGTTTAAGAGTCACTTCTAACATCAATGATATTAATTTCTTTTTACTTGAATATTGAATATTTCTCATTAACAATGAAAAGATGTGAACAATATTTATATACATGTTAGTTGGAAAAATCTAAATAAGAATGTTATTCTATCGTTAATTTCAAAGGATACTATTAAATCTTAATAATCAATAAGATAGCACTCAAAATATCTTCACTAATTTGTCGGTGTCGTGTTGTATTTACACACCACATAACCTACAATCACTCAAATTATCTTCACTCTTTTATGAATATATTTCAACAAGAATCCAATTTCCAAACCAAATATAATCCGCGAATTTTCAAAAACCTAATCAAATTCAAAAAAACTACCGACACTACTCAAAGCATCAATCGAGCAATCAAAGTTACCAACACATACACTCACAAACACATACACTCAATTGAACATTAGAATTCATTAATTCATACAATGATATCAGAACATTAGAGACAATATATGAATAAGAAGCAGAAGAGACCAATGCAGTAATTAAGCTTCGTTGTATGAATAAGAAGCAGAAGAGAACACTAGAATACAGAATGATATGAACCAGATGATTCAATATGAATAAGAAGCAGAAGAGACAACATAGAAGCAGAAGAGAACACAAACATGACATAAAAATTACCTAAAGGGACATGCAGCAAACCAGAGGCGGAGGGAGAACGGAGAACGGCAAACGAGCGGCGGAGACAGCAACTGAAGCGGCGGAGACGGCAACTGAAGCGGCGGAGACGGCAAACGAGCGGCGGAGACGGCTGAAGGTCGTGGCGGAGGTCGTGGCCGAGGGTTGAAGAGAGACTGAGAAATTGATTTAGGGATTCTGTCGCGAGGAGAAGAAGAGAGACTGAGAAATTAATTGGGGCAAGTTTTATTAATTTAATTTTAAAACACCTACGAGAGCGCTTTTGAAAAGCGCTTTAGAAGAACCCCCTATACCAGCGCTTTTTAGGAGAAAAGCGCTTTCGTAGCCTACCCCTATAGCAGCGCTTTAGAAAGCGCTTTCGTAGCCCATTCTATACCAGCGCTTCTAAAAAGCGATGTCATACCCCCCCCCCCCTATAAGAGCGCTTTTAGAAAGCGCTTTCATACCCACCCCCTATAAGAGCGCTTTTGAAAAGCGCTTTCATTACCCCCCCCCCCCCCTTTAAGAGCGCTTTTTTAGCGTGTTTTTTTATTTTGTTTTTAGTGCAACCTATACCAACGCTTTTTACTAGAAGCGCTTTAGTAGGGGTGCTGTTAAAACTTAAATTTGGCATAGTGATGTCAAAATGTTGAACTAAAATTCTCAGGCTATCATTGGGTAAGGAAACAAACCATAACACCAAAATCGAAAGAGAACTTCTATTGTTGTAAATGTCTTATTGAGTCAATCAAACTCTTTAGTATCTCCTAACAAAAGAGAAAGAAGAGAGAATGAAGAAATAAAGATATGGTTTCTATTACAATAAAAAAATTGTAAAATAAATATTATAATCAAATATAATTATTAAATACTATAAAGACCAAACTATCATGACTAAGATATAATGCATATATAATAACATAATAATATCATCTAACAAGTTTTTTTTCTAATTTTACTCAATAACTTGTGAGTCTTTAAGGCATATGAGTGAGGTAGATTTAATTTTCTATTTAGTAGAAATATTAAGTCTGAGTTGGTCCATTTTTTACACTTAATCCATTATCTAAGTATTTTAATCATGACAGATGCTTAGGGCCGGTCCAACATAATATAAGACCTAAGGCAATATTAAAACATACTTTTTTTGTTCATGCACTATAGTTAAAATATTTAGTTTTTAAGAGACGTTCAAAGATATTTTTACGACTAAATTTTTTGGTATTTTCTATAAAATTAATTCTTTTTTTACTCAATAACAATTTATGTATTCAAATTACACTCTAATTAATAAAGAGATATTTTTTCCTTGTTAAAAAAAAGAGCAAGGTTTAAAAAACATAAAATTCATTAGTACTAATAGATAAAATAGTAATTAAATCTGAAGAGGCAAAGGCTATGAAGTACATGCAGCCTATAGCTTGCTGCACAACTATCTACAAAATCATATCCAAAATACTCACTACTAGGCTCAGCAAAGTTATTAATGTGGTTGTGAACGACAGTCAGTCAGCTTTCCTGCCTGATAAGGTTATTCATGATAACATTATTATGGCGCACGAGTTGATTAGAGGGTATAATAAGAAGCATATCTCTCTCCGATGTGCAATCCAAATGGATATTCAGAAGGCATACGACTCGGTGGAATGGGCTGCATTGGAAGATATTATGCAAGAGATGAACTTTCCCCGTATGTTTATTAAATGGATTATGATGTGTGTTAATTATGTCTCAAATAGATACTCTATCAATGGGCAAGTAACTGAATTATTACAAGCTAGAAGAGGATTAAGACAAGGAAATCCCATCTCCCCTGTCCTTTTTGTCTTAATCATGGAGTATTTACATAGAAGTTTTAAGAAACTCAAAGAAGTGTCTGATTACAACTTTCACCTGAAATATGAAAAATTGCTTATTACACATGTTTCTTCTGTTGATGACCTCATGTTATTCACTAGAGGTGATGTTACTTCTGTGAGACTCATCATGAAAGAATTTAGAAATTTCTCTGCTGCTACATGACTAAAAGAACACTGTCATACCCCAAATTTGTCCGCCCCGGTTCAAAAATAATATAATTTGGTTTTACAAAAATCTTTGGTTTATTTATATTTTTTTATATTAAAATTTGTTTAGTTTATTTACTAACAATATTGGGCTTTAAATATCGTTGGCTTATTTACTAATATTTTGGGGTTCTAAATTTCTTTGGTTTATTTACAATAATAACATTTTGGGTTTTATAAATTACTTTGGTTTATTTACACTAACGTCTTGGTTTTTTAATTTCTTTGGTTTATTTACACTAACATCTTGGTTTTTTAATATCTTTGGTTTATTTACACTAACATTTTGGATTTATATTTATTTATTTATTTAAAAAATACATAATAGTTTATTCAAAGTTATTTATATTTTTTAAATAGCAAATACTTGTTTGCACTTCATATACTTTTAACTGGCTTTTATATTGAATAAATAATATAGTCTAATTGGTAAAGGAGCAAAGCTTTTTAACATAAAGTCACGGGTTCAAATCCCACAAGTGACATATTTTGCATATTTTTTTTACTGAACAGACAACCGCCGACAAACCTTTTCCTTTTTATTGAAAACTTTTTTAAAACCTTTTTATCAAAGATCCTATTTTTTTGGGCCAATGATTTCATATGAGGCCCCTTTTTCTTTTCAATTTGGTTTTGGTTTTGGCCGATGATTTCTCATGAGGCCTCCCTCTTCAAAAATCTGTTTTTATTAAAACTTTTATTTTTGCCAATGATGATACCTGAGGCCTCCCTTTTTCAAAATGGTTTTCTAATATTTTTGGCCAATGATTTTGTATGAGGCCTTTTTTAAAAAGGTTTATTTTGGTGACACTTGAGGCTATTGTTGCTACATTTTGATTTAAATTTACGATCGTAATTTTGCCCAATTTTAAGTATTTTTTAAAATCTGAAACCTAAAGGCTAAATGGGTCCCCTTGAATACAAGGGAGGCAAAGGGTGCCTAACACCTTCCCTTTGCCTAATCTACCTACTTACCCAAAATCTCATTTTTTTAAGGTTTCCCACTTGCCTAAAACAAAAGTAGTGGGTGGCGGCTCGTTTAAACGTAAATTCTTAAAGCAGGTTGCTACAGCTGGCGACTCGGCTTAGGAAAATTGTTTATTTTTAAAATTAGGTTTACCCTAATTTCGCCTTTAGGTTTTGAGTTTTTATTTTTGATTATTTACTGTATCATATTTGTTTTCTAAAATATTAGAATAAATCTATATTTTATATTTGTTAATAATTAATTTTATACCTTATATTTTATATTATACACGATGTAATTGGAATATGTTATTGCGGCTGAATTAATTTCTATTTCTATTTTGTTGAATCTAATCTAAAAAGTCATAAAAAAGGGATTGTGTAGGTTTTTCGGTATTTTTTTTTGTTAACATGTTCTTAATTGTAGTCTATTATTAATATTTGATTAAAAGACCATTGTGCTTATGTAAGTTATAAAAAAAAATTCATCCACTATAACATATGAATTGGAGAAAAGAAATATTGTAGATAAAATATTTCATTAACTAAAAAAAATATAACAATAATTAATTGGTTTGTTTCAAAATGTTGGGAGTATAATTGGAATTTTTTTAATTAGCATTAAATGTTTTGGTTGTTTTGGCAGAATATCATTTAATATTGTGATATCCTTCGATCTCTAAAATATAATTTGTCATTAAATAATTAATCTCGATATTATATTATAATCAATAATCAATTAATAAGGTGTTGTATTTTATGTATAAAATAAATAAAATGAGATTGTTATTTCACCTATTTACATTCCTATATGGTTCAAAATATATCTTGCTATTTTGTGAATAATATGTCTAGAGACATTCTAATGGATAAAATGAAATGGATTGATGGGATGATGAATACGTTCTCTCTTTGTAACTCCCTGCAGTCTCCTTTCTCTAAGGTATATACCCTCTTTCTGCTGAACAAAATTAATCTTATTATCACCTCTAAAAAAATTAATAACGAGTCCAAAAACGGTGATTCAAAATATTGGAATTAATCTAACAACCACTGGGTCTGTTTGGTTCAAATGAGGGGGAGGGGAGGGATTTTAATGGAGGGAAGGGGAGGGAAGGGAAGGGGAGGGATTTTTATTAATTATATGTATGTTTGGTTCAAACGAGGGGAGGGATTTTGCTTAAAAATATGTTTGGTTCATGAGGGGAGGGGAGGGGTTTTATTAATAGTTTACGTTTTTATCCTTATGATTTTATATAACTCATATGATATTCAAAGGTGAAAATTTCATAAATAATTTTTCGGAAATAATATTTGTAATATTGAGTGATTAAAAATTTATAACTTACGACATAACATTAAAAAAATTGAATACACTTGATTCGTATTATAACTTTCGACACAAAATTATCTATATGTTGATAACAACTTTTGAATACATAAAATAACTTATCGTTATATATATATATATATATATATATATATATATATATATATATATATATATATATATAAACAAAATAAATGAATGGTTTAAAATTTTATATAATATACATATATGTATATAATAAAATATATAACAAAATTAGAAAAAAATTAATATAAATAAATATAAAAATTAAAAATTGTAGTGATTATAATTTTTATTATATAAAAATAATAATTTAAAGTTAAAAAATAATTATAATAAATTGATATAAGCAATAGAGAAAAAAAGAAAGAAGAAGAAGCACACGAAAGAAAATAATAATTTTGAAATAATAAAATAAAATTGAGGGTATTTTAGTAAATATATTAATTTATTAGTTATCAACCGTCACATTCCCTCCCCTCCCCTCCGAATCCCCCGATTCGGGGGACGCAAAAAGTGTGATTTGGAGGGATTTTGCTCCCCTCCCCTCCCCTCCTAAAAATTGAACCAAACACATTTTATTATAAACATTCCCTCCCCTTCCCTCCCCTCCCCTCCATTTACCTCGAACCAAACACACCCTGATAGATAAAATATTATATGGTTTGCTTATGAATGTTTCCAATTCAATTGTAAAGTTGTGCAAGAACAGTGACGATAAAAGCCATAGAAAATGAAAAGATCTTGATGCAGGTTTAGCAAAAGAAGGAAGAAGAAGTTGCGTGGAACAGTGAACTCGAGATCTGCTCATCCGACGCGATTCCGATCTGCAACCGCTCAACCACAGCCTCCGGACACCACGCATCCAGACCGCTCCCTTCCACACAGCTGGACCTCCACCAACGCCTCCGTCGCTCACGGGCTTCCGGTCGGGTAAGTTTTTTTCCATTTTTTATTACACTCTGTTGTTTGGAAATTACCTGAGAATGTTTTCTATTTTAATATGTGTTGAATTTGAATCTAATTGAGAGAGGTCTTGAGATGGAGTAAGAGAAGTTGTATTTGCTGCATCTGTAATGGAAAGAGAAGGGGAAACGAGAGGCCGATGCATTCCCTCTCTCAATTTTTGTTGTATTATATATTTTGTTTAGGTTTTTCATCTGTTTTTCTATGCTACGTGTCAGCCACCAAGTGGCTCTTGTCCAATTTAAGAGTCAAAATCTCCCACTATAGAAGGAGTCCGCCGCTGCTATTTTGTTGGTGTTGTTTTTTTTAATGTTTTTTTGTTATTGTTCACTTGGTTGAAATATAACTAGGGTTTGGTTTGTGCATGGGTCAGACCCAATTAGAGTACATTCATTTTACTACACTTCCACCATGCATCAACCTCTACACCCTCATTAGGTTATTGGTCTTCTTCTATTTTACTTTAATTGTTATTTATACCTAGTTTTAATTTTAATATGAAAAATACAAAAAAAATAATTTATTTTCCTTTAGTTCATTGAATTAATATGTACAAAAACAAAAGATAATTATTTTTCATAAAGATTAAAAAATATAAAGAGATGCCATTTATTTTTAATTATTTCATTAGATTAACAAAATTATTTATTTGTGTATGTCTAATAAAATTCTCCGATTAAATTATAAAAACCCGCATCATTTATAAATAAATTCGTAATTTGTAAATACTCACTTGTACATAACTTAAATATTATTTTCAACCAAATTAATTATTTCGCTCACCCTTTAGTTTTACGATTTTCAATTTGGTTTGGTGTGTCTCTATTTATATTTTCTTGTTTTATTTTTTCTGCTAATATTTATATCGCTGTTTCGCTATTTCTATTTTGCATATATACCTGTGATTTTGGAATTTATTGTAATTATTATTATATATTCATATTTATTGATGGGATCTTTTGTGTGGAGAAATGAGAAGAACCATAGAAGAAGGATTGTCAATTGGCCAAGGGGGTTTAACACCCCTATGAGTTTTTGCGACAACTTCGCCTAGAGTCGGTCGAATTCCGAGAAATGTCTCTAAAAGGGCTAGCCTCTTTTGGAGGTAGGACTTTGGATTTGACCAATGACTCTTTGTACCAAAAATAAAATATCATGGTGAGACCTTGCATGACCTACGAGACGAAAGTCTCGGTCTACAAAAAGGCTCCGCTTAAGGAAGGTCCTTGTGCCTTTTCCCTTTTGAGTTATCCATGATACCTTTAAGAAAGCCACCCTTAAGAGGAGGTAGAACAACCATAGAACGAACTTAAGAGCCTACATACTAGGGTTACCTTCTAAATAATCTCTCACTTTCGAATCCTTGTTTGTTTAGAATAGAATTTTTGTTTGTATGTTTGAATTTCTTGTTATTTCTCTTATCATTGTGCTTAGAATATGTAGTTTCAAAAACCTAAAAAAAAAAACATTTTTATCCAAATAACTACTCGATCCAATGACGATTCTACTATAGTCTTCTCACAATAAAAAAATCAATCTTTCCCAAATAATACGATGGGTGAGTTTCAAATTCGCCACATCTTCGAATTGGTCGACTCTTGATATCGCATCAATCAAGTATTCAAAATAAGATAATTTCAATTCATGCGGATTGGCTTATGCCTAGGGCAATAATCAAACATTATCGCTAAAAAATATGGTAAATGAATTAAGTCGAATTTCTTCGCCTCGCGCGAATTGATTCTAATATAGATAACTCTTTTTTCAACCGCCCCCCGAACTACGAAGGCTCTGACTTTCTCATTGCACAACGAGAATACGTAGGCACAAGGTCCTGACACCTTGGCGAGCTCACCTGATAAAAAAACAAACCACGGCCAAATCCCTTCGCCTAGAGTGATCAGATTTCTAATAAGGATTAACTCATTGTCGATCAATCCAATTTCTTTGCCTCGAGCAAATTAATTCTGGTAAGCTAAATCTATTTAAGCTTCCTTAGATTTATCATAATCCCTAGTCTGTAGGGATCCCCTTTTGTTTGTCGTTATCCTTAGAACTGTTATAGGATCTTATTCCCCATGAGGAACCTTCCCACGAAGAATATCCTCGCTGATGTACGCCACATGACCTCTTGAAATCCATGGGATATGGTGATTGTTGACCGGTCTTCCACATTATTCCATCAAGTCAAACTTTCATCTCAATCATTATAGGATCTTATTCTCCACGAGGAACCTTCCCACGAAGAATATCCTCACTAATGTACGCCACATGACCTCTAGAAATCCATGGGATCTGGGGATTGTTGACTAGTCTTCCACATTATTCCCTCAATTCAAACTTTCATCGCAATTGTTCATTGGTCAATCATAAATCCTTAGCCCGTAGAGATTTCATCCTACGTTATTCCCAAACCCGTTTATGTTTTCTTTAGGTTTGTCATAATCGCTGAAACTAAGGTTCATCCCTCAACTCGTGTAGAATATCCTTATGCTCATCTTTATCATACGTCCGCATTGCATTGTATTTACATACATTTGCATATGCATTTTTACCTTCTCCCTTGTCCAACAATAATCCAAGCTAGCAGGTTCCCGATACTCATAAATGAACGCGAAAAGAAACTCAAGAGATACGAGTCTTACTGGATAGAGGGGGCAACCCTTCATAATGCGAGTCAAAAGCCTACTAATGCAACTACTATTGGTGATCCCCCATATCAGAACAGTATCAACATAAAAAATGCCCTCACAGATTATTTATACCCAAGAAAATACAAAGGTTACCCCTTTACTTTTACAAAGTCTAAGAACTAAGAAGGTGTCTCCCAATATTGGTGTATCAATAATAAAGCTCATCCATATGATCTTTAAGCATTTATCATTTCCAATTTGTAATTGCTTTGGTGCTAAGTGTCATTTGTTGTAAACTTGTATCTTTGGATTAGTAATTCTAATAAAATAGTCATGCATGTTTTGGAATTAATTCATTTGTATGCCATCAATTTCCATATACAAAAAAATGAAACTTCAAAAAATTCAATCTATTTGTTTTTCTTTCTTTCCATTTTTCAACCTTAACAAACTTCGAGGGAGAATGATGTAAATACAAAATAGCCGAGTTTTGCTAAACATACGCTTTCAATGTAAAATCGAGCTGATGATGTAAGGCATTGTTTCAATTCATAAACAGTGGAGAAATAAGGAGTTAATCCATAGTCAACCCCCTCGAGCCAGGAGTTGGAGTTTTGTTCTATTTTCTAAAAAAAACCCTTAATTTTAACCAGGGGCAGGGTAGATTTCGGTTAATTCAATGGTGCATTCTAATTTCAGGAGAATCAAGTCAATCTAAATAAAGGTTCAAGCACATCCTTGTCCTTGCACTCATCATCCAATATTGAGGAATCAATGAAGATAAGAGCCATGACGCATCATTCAAAATTAAAGAAACAACAAAGATGAAGCTATTAACGATCAACATGGCAGTCACAAATGTTCAAAAAAAAATTCAAAAAGGAGAAAGCCCGCTAAGTCAAAGAAAATAAAAAAATTTTGACTTGGGCAAAAGTTAGGGTGTCCCTATAGACCAAAATCCAAAAGAATTGGTCCATGCAAAATATAAGGGATTGAAAACAAAAAATTGGATAACAATCTTATGATTGCCACCTCAAAATCATCAAAGCTTCTCATTAATGCTTGGAACTTACCAATGCTCTTCATTGGCGCTTGGATCTTTATCAATGCTTATTATCAACGCGACCATGAAAATTCTCTTTCAGGCTGAATATATCCATTGGATTAATCGAACTTAGAATTGCAGAATATCAAGGAGAATGGGGCGGGTTTATATAAAGTTTGAGCCTTATATACTTTGTTTCTTAAAACCATGAACCATGGCCACGTTACAACCCTCAAAAGTCCTAATTGAAGTTTGGTTAACTATGAAAGCATACTCGGCAAAATTTGTGTTAAACTGACTCCTATGTTTGTTAAAATTATTGCTAATCTCTTCGCTTCTTCAAATATCAATCTCTAATCATCCATTTCTTTTCAATAATCAATTTAAATTTCAAATCTTGCATGTGCATTACTTAGAATTACTTTTCCAAATGTACAAATTTTACTTACGAATCAATGTAAACTCGGTTTTTTGAGGCGAACTGACTCCTTGCTCTCTTTTTTTTTATTATTAATTTTGCATTTTTTTTTATTTTTTGCAAGAGTCGCCACCGACTTTTATTTTGTCCAATATTTAGGAAAGGCATAAAAGAACAGAAAAAAGACCTTTTGATAGATTTTGGGTTCGGGGGGTTGGTTATACAAAGGGAAGGTTTTAAGCACCCTTTGTATCCATGGTTATCCATGGGCTCTTAATTGCTTAGCTCACTTTTTTAAATGCTTTGTTGATTTGAAAATAGAAGAAGTGAAGATGGACAATAGGTCACATAGGTCTCTGAAGAGTTTCACCGGGAATAATGCCCTTCAAGTACCAGAAACTTGATAGAATCATAGCGACTATACACGATAAATTTCCAAAAGTCTTAAATCAACTGCATACAATCTCTGCCATATTTGATCTTTTATTCCAATTCGGGATAAAGGAAAAAAGATAAGAAATAATTTCAAATAATATACAAAAATAAATATAAAACAAATTAAACTTAATTCATTCTTTTTTGTGATTTCTCATGAAAAGATAAAATAATTAGAAACACAAACTTAAATATGCATCTAATATATTTTTTCGTTGTTTTAACAAGAATAATAAAAAAAAACACACTTATAAACATATGAAAATATTAAAAGAAAACTTTTAATCTTAAAAACATATTTTTTTTGTCATTTTTAATAAGGATTAGAAAAGAAAATTAAAATCCTATATTTAAAATTAAGACACTTAACCTCATAAAAAATATTTATAGAAAAAGTTAAAAGAAAATTAGTAAAAAGAAAAATTAATTGAATGGGCCAAAGGTGTGCTAGAAATCAGATGAGGGTGCAGCCCAATAAAAAATGTCAAGAAACTGAATTAAAAATTTAAAATAAAAACTGGAGGACCGGGTCGGGTCAGGAAGGACCCGGATCCATCCTTCTTTAGTTCACAATTGGGTTGACATAACCCTAAGAAACAAAAGAAAAGAGGCAACGCCTCCTTCCTCTTCCTCTCTCATTTTCACGTTCTTTTTCTGAGAATCAACAACAAAATCACAACTTCTCTCTTCCATGGAAATCGATGGAACAAAAGCAACAACTCTTCACCGTTGCTCTTCAGTTTCGATTTCACTTTGCTCTCTCGTTGAAGAACAACAATACCCTTCGCTTTCTCTTCTCACACGATTCAACTTTCTGCTCTCCTTCTTCAAGAACCAAACACTTGCGTTGATGCGTTGATCGTTGTTGAATCGTTGCCATGAGTTGAAGGTCGGTCTCTGTATGCGTTGACGTCGCTGCTGTGAATCGCGGTGAGAAGCTGTTTGTTGAAGATCGCGAAGTCGTTATGGTCTTTTGGATCGATGATGGTGATGATTACTGCTAAGGCTGCGTGTTCGGTCATGGTTGCGTGAATGAAGTTGTTGCTGAAAGCTTATTGAAATGGCGTTACGATTTGGTTCAGTGGTGAAGGTAAGTTATGATGTTGAATCGAAACTGTTTTTGTATGGTTTTTGAATATTATGAAGGTGTGGTTATGGAGATATGGAGGATGATTTTGGTGATGAAGATGATTGGTGAAGTGTTTAATGCTGAAGATGATGATTCAGTTAGGTTGTTGTTGATGGTTTGGATTGGTTTCAAACAGGTGAGTATGAAAATGAATCAAAGGAGTATGCAGGTGAAGGTTTGTTGAATTTCTTACAAATTTCGATGGTTGATTGAAGAGTGTTTGTAGAAGGTGATGAAACTTTTGGAGGAGAGTTTTCCTGGTTTTCAATTTGGCAGTATAACACTAAAGTTTTCTCCTCCCTTTTTTCAGTGTGATTGAAGCTGTATTTATAGGTGAGATGAGAGTGAGGGCATTAGAGGAATTGTGAGGATAAGAGGATAAGAATTGTTAGAGATGCTGATTTTGTGAGATCATGAGAATATTTGTGGGAAGCACAAAATCCATGAAGAATGATGAGTTGGAGATAGTGAGCAAAAACGTGACTTTCTTCCATGTTTTTTTTTCTTCTGAAACCAATCAAAATGGGCTCATCTTGGCTTGGACCTTAAAACAAATGATAATGGGCTTTCAACCAAATTGAACTAAAATGGACCCCCTTGCTTTATTTGCACCACCTACTAAAACATAAAGCAAACAGTAATAGAAAAACTTGATTATAATTTTAATAAGAAATCAATCTAAAACAAGATTTAATCTCCATTAAAATTACAAATCAAAGATGGTTAGTACAAAATGAACATAAAATCGCACAAGATGCATAAATGAAAGTAAACATGCATATATATATTTTTTTTGATGATTTTAAGATGAAATGCAAATGGATACATAGAATGCGGGTCAAAAATTGGGGTGCAACAGATGCCCCTATTTAAGTTTCTTCTATCCGGAGATGTGAAGATTGTAAATCTTCGTTTCGACGTGATTGAAGAGACTTAAATATATATAAAAACACAATTTTTGAACCTGAGATGCAATGTAATGCTTATGATTATGAATGCATATGATTTCCACGGGATGGAAACAGGACACCACTGGGGAGAAGTAAACAGACTCCGTTGGGGAAAAGGTATACGTCATCTAGGAATAGAATCAGACTTCACACAAGAAAGAAACAGTTGACAAAAGCTTTCAAGATAAAACATGATTGAACTTTGAGAAGAGAATATCTGAGGCATACATGAATGTGGCTACATAAAATGAATATCAAGGTAAAACATGATTGGACAACATCAACGGACAATCAAGGTAAAACATGATTGGGCAACATCGAATGACAATCAAGGTAAAACATGATTGGGTAATCATCAACGGACAATCAAGGTAAAACATGATCACAGGTCCATCAAGGTAAAACATGATTGGATGTCATTAAGGATAATCAAGGTAAAACATGATTGGATAATCATCAAATGACAATCAAGGTAAAACATGATTGAAAAATACCAAATGACAATCAAGGTAAAACATGATTAGAGAATACCAAGTGACAATCAAGGTAAAACATGATTGGATAACATCACAGGCAATCAAGACTAAAACATGATTGAATAGTATCAAAAGCAATCAAGAGTAAACCATGATTGGATAACATCATAGGCAATCAAGACTAAAACATGATTGAACATCATCAAAGACAATCAAGAGTAAAACATGATTGGACAATATCAAAGGCCATCAAGAGTAAAACATGATTGAGACACCAACCGAGAGTAAAGCACGATCAAACAACATCAAGAGTAAAACATGATTGAATATAAATAAAGATCAATCAAGAGTAAAGCGTGATTGAATACTATTAAAGGTCAATGCCAAGTAAGTTGGACTTTGATCTCAAGGTAAGATGTTGATAACAACAAGACTTGGAAAAATATAAATGAGCATGAATTTGTTTCTATGCATGATGTTGAATTTTTTCTATGCATGATGAATGCTCAATGCAATGTAGTTATTTATGACAACTGGGATTAACTCTTTTGTGAGGCAAGATTGGAGCTTTGATTCCTCAACACAGGAGCTCTAAAAAAAATCCGCTTGGAAAGAAGATGCATGAACAAACTTCTTGTCACACTGATAACTGTATCAAACAAATGATCCTTTGAGAATAACTGATAAACTAGGCTTGAGTATTGCTGAAGAAGATTGCCCCTGATTGAATAATTGTTGCAAGTTAACTGATCATGGCTTCAGTTGAACTATGTTGGGGATGAACTGATCACATATTCAACTCTTGAAATGAATGTTGGGAAGACTTGCCATAGTATACATCTTGAAGAGGATATTCTGATCAACAAATCTTGATTAAACATATGAACAACAGGATCTTAAAGTAACGTGCCCCTGATAGGATCAATGACCAAGTTTCTCGACTGTTTGAACTTCCTAGAAGATGAGTGCTTACTTGCAAATAAAATGTTCATTCAAGAATGGTAATTTTAATGCAATGCTCAAAATATATTTTTGAAATCAAAGTCACTTTGTAAAGAAAATGGAATCACTGTTCAAAACATAAAGGTTAAAACAATCAACGTGAAAGATAAAGCAAAGATATGGTATCAACATAAATGATTGGTAAATCTCTTGGGAGTCAGCTTACGCAACCTTGTTGTAGTATGCTTTCAAAATAAACCTTGCTTCAATTAGGGCTTTTGAAGGTTGTAACGTGGTCAGATTCACGGTTTAAAAAATAAAAGGTATAAGGCTCAAATTTTTTGTAACCCACCCCATCTTCGTGATGATCTTCATTCCTAAGCCCAGTTAATTCAAAATATGCATTCAGGTTCCAAGAGACTTCTGAAATTTTACCTATTGTAATGATGAAAGTTCACAAGCCAAGAAAACTTAGAGATGGCAGTCACTTCTTCCTTTTGATAGTCACAACATTTTGTGGTTCAAGAATTTATTGACTTATCTCTTCTTTTTTTCCTTCTTTTGATATCCCTAACTTTTGCCTGAACTGTTTATTTTGAACTTACAGTCAGCGGGATGCCTAAATTTTTGCCTAAGTCATTTTTTGATTTTGACTTAGCAGGCTTTTCTTTGATTTTCTTTTTTTGATACTTTTTTTTGAAAGATAGTGACTATCCTGCTTAATGATTATAATGAACCATTATCAGCTTTTGATTGGCATCTCCAGCACTTCTTTGATGTATGCAGAGGAAAGCTTGTGATTAAAACACTTGTTAAAAGGTGCATTGAATGATTCTCTTAAAATAGAATGCACAACCAAATTAACTGGGAACTACCCTGCCCCGGGTTAAAATGTGGGTTATTTCGTACAGAAAGAAACACCAACTTCTAGGCTCAAAGGGGTTGACGAGGGATTAACTTCCTTATTTCTCCAGTGTTTGGGAATTGAAACAATGCCTGTACATCGTCAGCAAAGTTTTATTTGAAAGCATATAATTCGACAACCTGGGTATTTTGTTGTCATCATCCTCCCTCCAATCTTTGCATAAAACACAAGTTTGATAGAGAAAGCAAAATAGGAGAAAGGTTTTGTAAAAGAAGAATGAACATAGACATAGTAGATGAAAATGAATTCAAACATACGATGCTCATTTCATTAAAATTAACATTCAGGAATGAAAAAAAGTTTAAAAGCAAACAATACAACTGAGGAAATGCAAACAGTAGGGAAACATCTTTCTAAATCATGGCCCGCTGCCCCTTGATGGAAAGGACTATGAAGATCAGACCTAAAACCTTTTGGAAGAGGATTCCGAGGAGGAAGAATCAGCTCGATGGTAGACAGACAACTCTGAGGATGGAGATATACAAGGATAAGTTCCGTGGATAAGCTGGATGTATGTATGCAAATGATGCATTTGTTGTTTATATTATTTGAGTTTCAAAGAACTTAAGATATTAATTTGCAAACATTCAAGCATTGGATTAAAGCATTGATTAAGTTATCATCAAAATCAATCATCCATTTTGGTGGATGAGAGTTTTCACCCCATCAACACCCAAGATCCATTGAGTTTGATGAAACTTATGATGTTTACAAAAAAAGACCTCTGAGTTCATTGGAAATCAAAGGAAAAGATTTTTATGAATGTATGAATGCATGAATGCCACATATACAGAAATGGTAACACAAACATGGTGCACATAAGGTAGGTTCCAAAGTTCAACGTCACGAGCATGAGGTCAAAGAACCAAATATGGGATAGTACTAGGGGTTAATCACCTGCACAACATGTTCTACTGATACGTCAGAGTCCACATTCTTCTTTCGAATATTACCGGCTTGCACAACTGAACTTGTGAGCTAGCAATATTCTCAAGAAAAACTCGTCTGAGTGTGGCTCTCCGCATGACAACTAATCCAAGTCTTCACCTGAATAGTTTCTGCGCCACAACCTAATAAGGCCAGGATGGGTTGGGGTTCTACGGCCAACTCAGCTTCTACAGTTCAATGAAAGCAATAATGTCTTCGCAACTGAACTTGCTAAACATATACTACCAACAAGGAACCTCCACTGAGCGGAAGGATTCTCACGTACGCCTGTACATGACTATACCCTCCACCTAATTCTTGTGTGTACTTAATCCGGGTTAGGATTTGTCCATAATGTATCTCTTGTAACAGAACCACACATATATCCAGAATAGCAAAAAATAACAAAATAAACAAGTATAAGCAAATATTAAAGTGAACAAAAACTCTAAGGTAACCCCTCTGTTAAAAAGATTTTTCAAATCCCCAGTAGAGTCGCCAGTTCTGTAAACTCGGTTTTTTGAGGCGAACTGACTCCTTGCTCTCTTTTTTTTTTTTTATTAATTTTGCATTTTTTTTATTTTTTGCAAGAGTCGCCACCGACTTTTATTTTGTCCAATATTTAGGAAAGGCATAAAAGAACAGAAAAAAGACCTTTTGATAGATTTTGGGTTCGGGGGGTTGGTTATACAAAGGGAAGGTTTTAAGCACCCTTTGTATCCATGGTTATCCATGGGCTCTTAATTGCTTAGCTCACTTTTTTAAATGCTTTGTTGATTTGAAAATAGAAGAAGTGAAGATGGACAATAGGTCACATAGGTCTCTGAAGAGTTTCACCGGGAATAATGCCCTTCAAATACCAGATGAAAGTTTTGAAATAGATGAGAAGTTTTGAAAACACGTTGTTTGAAAATGAAAGTGTTTGAGCAAGCAATTAGGAGTTACTTACTCTCAATTTATAAGATCTTTCCTATGCATTTAATACTTTTCTTAAATGATGGTATGATTAAAAAAAATAAGAGGGAAAACCATAGAGGTGCAAGTGTGCAAAGTGCTTTTTTTTTTTTAAAGTTTTATCTTGATTATTAATGTTTTAGCTTAAAGGTAAAAATATGGTCCAAGTGGACAAAAGGAAGATGACGGAAACATAAACAATGCGTCCAAATGGACAAAGAAAAAATAGCGGAATCATAAATAATATGTCCAAATGGACAAAGAGAAAATAGCGGAAACATAAATAATATGCCCAAATGGACAAAGAAAAAATAGCGGAAACATAAATAATATGTCCAAATGGACAAAGAGAAAATAACAGAAACATAAATAATGCGTCCAAGTGGACAAGGAGAAAATAGCAGAAACATAAATAATGCGTCCAAGTGGACAAAGAGAAAATAACAGAAACATAAATAATGCGTCCAAGTGGACAAAGAGAAAATAACAGAAACATAAATAATGCGTCCAAGTGGACAAAGAGAAAATAACAGAAACATAAATAATACGTCCAAATGGACAAAGAGAAAATAACAGAAACATAAATAATACGTCCAAATGGACAAAGAAAAAATAGCAGAAATATAAATAATATGTCCAAATGGACAAAGAAAAAATAGCAGAAATATAAATAATATGTCCAAATGGACAAAGAAAAAAAATAGCAGAAATATAAATAATATGTCCAAATGGACAAAGGAAAAATAGCAGAAATATAAATAATATGTCCAAATGGACAAAGGAAAAATAGCAGAAATATAAATAATATGTCCAAGTGGACAAAGAAAAAATAACAGAAACATAAATAATATGTCCAAATGGACAAAGAAAAAATAACAGAAACATAAATAATATGTCCAAATGGACAAAGAAAAAATAACAGAAACATAAATAATATGTCCAAATGGACAAAGAAAAAATGACAGAAACATAAATAATATGTCCAAATGGACAAAGAGAAAATAACAGAAACATAAATAATATGAATGATAAAATAAAGTATAAAGCAAGAAATATAAAGAACAATATAATAAAATGCGGAATTTAAAGTTAATTGTTAGTATGTTAGCACGCGAATCATCTTGAAGCTAGTCAAGTATATCCACGATGTTAGTAAAGATCGATGGTGAGTGAATGATGATCTCGGATTTAAAGTTAATGAAAATTTATCAGAAGCTTGATAGAATCATAGCGACTACACGATAAATTTCCAAAAGTCTTAAATCAACTGCATACAATCTCTGCCATATTTGATCTTTTATTCCAATTCGGGATAAAGGAAAAAAGATAAGAAATAATATCAAATAATATACAAAAATAAATATAAAACAAATTAAACTTAATTCATTCTTTTTTGTGATTTCTCATGAAAAGATAAAATAATTAGTAACACAAACTTAAATATGCATCTAATATATTTTTTCGTTGTTTTAACAAGAATAATAAAAAAAAAACACACTTATAAACATATGAAAATATTAAAAGAAAACTTTTAATCTTAAAAACATATTTTTTTTGTCATTTTTAATAAGGATTAGAAAAGAAAATTAAAATCCTATATTTAAAATTAAGACACTTAACCTCATAAAAAATATTTATAGAAAAAGTTAAAAGAAAATTAGTAAAAAGAAAAATTAATTGAATGGGCCAAAGGTGTGCTAGAAATCAGATGAGGGTGCAGCCCAATAAAAAATGTCAAGAAACTGAATTAAAAATTTAAAATAAAAACTGGAGGACCGGGTCGGGTCAGGAAGGACCCGGATCCATCCTTCTTTAGTTCACAATTGGGTTGACATAACCCTAAGAAACAAAAGAAAAGAGGCAACGCCTCCTTCCTCTTCCTCTCTCATTTTCACGTTCTTTTTCTGAGAATCAACAACAAAATCACAACTTCTCTCTTCCATGGAAATCGATGGAACAAAAGCAACAACTCTTCACCGTTGCTCTTCAGTTTCGATTTCACTTTGCTCTCTCGTTGAAGAACAACAATACCCTTCGCTTTCTCTTCTCACACGATTCAACTTTTTGCTCTCCTTCTTCAAGAACCAAACACTTGCGTTGATGCGTTGATCGGTATTGAATCGTTGCCATGAGTTGAAGGTCGGTCTCTGTATGCGTTGACGTCGCTGCTGTGAATCGCGGTGAGAAGCTGTTTGTTGAAGATCGCGAAGTCGTTATGGTCTTTTGGATCGATGATAGTGATGATTACTGCTAAGGCTGCGTGTTCGGTCATGGTTGCGTGAATGAAGTTGTTGCTGAAAGCTTATTGAAATGGCGTTACGATTTGGTTCAGTGGTGAAGGTAAGTTATGATGTTGAATCGAAACTGTTTTTGTATGGTTTTTGAATATTATGAAGGTGTGGTTATGGAGATATGGAGGATGATTTTGGTGATGAAGATGATTGGTGAAGTGTTTAATGATGAAGATGATGATTCAGTTAGGTTGTTGTTGATGGTTTGGATTGGTTTCAAACAGGTGAGTATGAAAATGAATCAAAGGAGTATGCAGGTGAAGGTTTGTTGAATTTCTTACAAATTTCGATGGTTGATTGAAGAGTGTTTGTAGAAGGTGATGAAACTTTTGGAGGAGAGTTTTCCTGGTTTTCAATTTGGCAGTATAACACTAAAGTTTTCTCCTCCCTTTTTTCAGTGTGATTGAAGCTGTATTTATAGGTGAGATGAGAGTGAGGGCATTAGAGGAATTGTGAGGATAAGAGGATAAGAATTGTTAGAGATGCTGATTTTGTGAGATCATGAGAATATTTGTGGGAAGCACAAAATCCATGAAGAATGATGAGTTGGAGATAGTGAGCAAAAACGTGACTTTCTTCCCTGTTTTTTTTTCTTCTGAAACCAATCAAAATGGGCTCATCTTGGCTTGGACCTTAAAACAAATGATAATGGGCTTTCAACCAAATTGAACTAAAATGGACCCCCTTGCTTTATTTGCACCACCTACTAAAACATAAAGCAAACAGTAATAGAAAAACTTGATTATAATTTTAATAAGAAATCAATCTAAAACAAGATTTAATCTCCATTAAAATTACAAATCAAAGATGGTTAGTACAAAATGAACATAAAATCGCACAAGATGCATAAATGAAAGTAAACATGCATATATATATATTTTTTGATGATTTTAAGATGAAATGCAAATGGATACTGTTATACCCCAAAATTTGCCCACTTCTTTTTTCAGGAAAGTTTCAATATGAAAATTAAGAGTCTCATATAAACATGGATTTTTTCAAAATATCCTGACATATGAAGAACTTGGTTTTCAGAATTTTTCTTACACAGTAACTTGGCTTACAGTGGAATTTATTCTTACGCAAACGCCAAATACTGTTCTTTACTTCACAAATACTATTTATTTATTTTACAGATAAATAGTACTAACACAGTTCATGCAGGGTTAAATCTTTTTGCAGGCGCAAAAGCAGGAAACTCACACTGTACTGGTAACAATTGTTTTTGTTTTCCCACTAACTTTTGTGCTATATTCCATTATTTTCAAAATCTTTTCAAATCTATCCTTTCAAATTCAAATCTCAACTTTATTCTATCCATCTCTCTTTTCCCAACAATACCTTACACTTTCTTTCAAATCTCACTACCACTCAAATTTCCTTTTGTACGGAATCACATCATTCCCCAACGTCTCTATCATCTTTCCATTCTATAAATACCTCTCATTCTTCCCACAAATCTCACATCAAATTCTAAATCATCTTTCAAATTCCTACCTCATAATCCATCATTTCTTCTTCCCTAGCAAAAATGGCAAAATGGATAGAAACACTGCTTCTTACAGTCGTCACCATTGCTACGGTGATCACAACTTTCTTCTGCCTACACAGTCCTGAGAAGAGTGGACCTGCAATGGTTGCACTCCCACTCCTCTACATGTTATTAATCATAGCATGGTTCGTCAACCGTCATTTTTAAAATTTGTCGTGTTTCTTATTTTCTTAAACGTACCGTTTATTCGTCGTACTTTTCAATATAGTATGTAATATTTATACTGTCAGTATTAAATGTTGTACTAGTTGTCATAATATTGCTTAATTACTAAGATAATATTTTGTGTATTTTCTGCCAGTCAAATATTTCTATTTCTGTGCATTAAATAATTTTCAGGTTATTATCGGTAATTTTGCCCGCATACCGTAAATATCAGTTATTTATTATGTTTCTGTTTTCTAACAAGTCATGTAAATAAATTTTCATGCTTCACACCAAACAAAAACAAAAATAACAACAAAAAAAAAAAGAAAATTAACTTTGACGGTTGATTTTTCACTTTAACTGCTGCTTCAGTACACGAACAGTCGGTTGACAGACAAACTGCAGACAGTACAATTCACAGTGATTTGTACAATCAATCAAATCAATCATTCACAATTCAAATTTCCAAGATTTTTGTGTTAGAAGTCTTCTGAATATCACATGATTAGCAGAAACTCAACACTGCACAAAAATCAGGTACGCTTAACTGCCTCCTATACAGACAGTCCCTAATCAGGGTTTTTCTTGTTTTAACAGGAGCAACAAGTTTTGAGAGCTCAAATGGATTTCATATACATCCATACATCTCAAAGTACCATCATACAAATTTTCAAACTTCAATTCACTCAGACGCACCGTCAGCAGCTCAAACAGTCAACAGACGACCCGTTTGACCAAAAAAGTCAACTGACAGTCAAAAATGAAATTTTTTGTCAAAGTCCATATTTTGTCAAAGGATTCAACATTTGATCATTGGATGATCACAATTCATCAAGGAAAGATCAAAAATCAACAAAACCCTAAGATTCAAAATTAGGGTTTTTGCCTGAAAAGTCAACTCAACTTTGACTGATCATAACTCTCTCATCCTTCATCCAAAAAATGTCAACCAAAGCTCATTTTGAAGGAAATTCAATTATCTTTCAAATGCAATTGATCCCATGGTCATAGCATTCACCATTTGAAAAATATGGCCAAAGACATTACAGGTCATTTTCAAAGTCAACAAAAAGACACTTTTTTCAAATGGACACACAAGGAGAACCAAAAATCATTTTGATATGAGACCAAAGACATTGGTTAGAGGACTCTTTGAGGTTTCCAAAAAGTGCAAGATCTCCTTCATATGACAAAAATTGAAGGATTTACACCTTGTTGAAGTTGGCTAAATTTTGGGAAAATGCATGAAATCAACATTGCTCAAAAATGTTTTTTTTCCAAATGAGTCCAAGTTTTTATGGTCCAAACATCTTTGCCATGTTACTATGGGCCTCCCACGACCAAGACAAAGCCCACATCTTTATTGGCCATTTTTTGCATAATTTTATCTTACTTTAAGATTAAAATTAAAAGGAAAATGCATGGATAATGGTTGCTTGGCCTCCAAGTATGACTCACTTCAAGGAATCTTCATTTTTTCTGCAAGAATTGAAGAGCAAGACAAGAGCATTGAATGGAGTCAAGCTTGGTCAACAATTCAAAGATTTTTAATATTTTAAAAATCAAACTTTCAACAAAGACAACAAAGCTTCTTAGCTTGAGTTCCAAGCAACTTTGGGCTATAAAAGAAGCATCATACTTCAGCAAAAGGAGGGACACACGAAATAGGGCAAGAGTATAGCAAGAAATATCACAAAAATTCTCAAAATTTGCATATACTTTGTAATTTTCAAATTCAAATTTCCAATCAATATCAATACCAATAAACACTTCTAATCATCTCCTCAAACATTATAGAGTAAGATTGAGCTCTAAATATAGACATATGAGAGTCGTATAAAGCACTTTAAGCTCTTCATGTACATATGAGTTTTATTTTCGTTTTTGTATATGCAACTAATTTCACTGCAAACTAACCACCCTAACATCCTTATGGGGACCTATATGTGTGATCTGGGCCTTAGCATGAGTGTTCCAACGTGAGGATCAGGCTCCACCATTAAAACGAGTCCATGAGTGTTTAAGCTTCATCTTCTTCGTATCCATAGCTAGGAGCTTCAAACCTTAAAACAAATGACATATTTGGATTCAGGACACTCTAATTAGTGGATCTGGGTCACTTGTTTCTATTGCTAACTCGTATTTTTTGCAGGTTCATAGGTTGTTAAAAAACTGGAATTTTAACGTCCAAATAGGGGAGGTTAAAAACCCCCGCTATTTGAAGCTGAAAACCTCACTTCTGGAGGTTGAAGACGACCACGCGTCCAAGCGTGGTTCGTCTGACTTTTCAGCGCGCCAAGGTGGCCCTTCCCTCAAATCTTATTCGCTGGTCAATCCAGCGTGGGCCCCTGCAAAGACTTTGAATCCCCTTGGATTCAGTGTACACCATCATACCATGCACCTACAAATCTGTGCCCTTGGATCAATCTCAAAGCCAATCCAACGCCTCACACATGCAAGCTCACCATGCTCCTTCATTAATTGCCACACCAGATCAGTATCCTTATATTTTTAATTTTATTTTCTATTTTTATTTTAGTTTCTTTGATAAATTAATTAAAAATAGTTAAAAACTTCCAAAAATTCCACAAAAAATATTTTAAACTTCTAAAATAATATATTATTTTATGAAACAAAAATATTTTATTTTTCTTCAAAATTTCAATATTTTTCATAATTAATTAGTATGTATTTGTATATTTGCTTATTAATTATTTTAATTAGTCAAAAAATCATAAAAAAAATTGTTCTTTGTGTTAAATATTGTTTATATATCATAAACTAATTTTGTACATATTTAGGACAATTTTCTCTTTAAGTTTTAATTATTTGTGTAATTATTTGCATAATTATGTTTTGATTAACTTAAAATATCCAAAAACAAATTTCAAAAAATTCCAAAAAAATTAGTTTTGTTCTAAAATCAATTAACAAACATTTTGTACATATTTTTAAACTTATTTGCTAGGTTTAATCATATTTCCATCTTTTCTTTATTTTAAATTAATTAATAATGCATTAATTATATTTAAAATAAATCACAAAAATACAAAAATATGCCTTTTATTTCTTGCAATTTAAAATTCCTAGATAAATGTATAGGATGTCAAATTCATGTAAATAGGCTAGTTTACATTTCCCGCACAATCGATGTAATAGCGTAGATTTACTTTCTGCACTTTACATTTCCGCATTTTAATTTCCAGCACCCATATAAACTGCGTGTATGTCAAAGATAAAACTGAACCGTCAGATCACTAACTTCAAAGATAAATATCTGAATTCAATCACAATCACATTTGCACTTCCTAGGGTAACCCCTTTTCACTCTTTTCAAAATCAAAGTTACATTTCTACTGTTTCGAGTACAAAATCGAACCTTTTGTTTATATCCGACGAATGGATAGATTTTTAAAGGGAACAAGGATAAAGACCTCCTAACTCAGGGTAGGCCTCCTAGTTTGCTTGCTCAAAATCAAAACAAACAAAATTCTCATACACTGTTGTTTTTTTAAAACGAATTTTCCAAAAGACAATATTTTGTATACATCCAAACACGGATCATTACAAAATTAACGATCTTTTCAAAACATCTTTCGAAAGATAAACAAGCATTTGTATATATCCGCACAAGGATCATTACAAATTCTATTTGCAAAGGTATTTCAAAAACACAGGTAAAGCATTCCGAATCAATTGAAAAGTAAAGCAAATGAGCTAAGCAAACTAAAGAGCCCATGGATAACCATGGATACAAAGGGTGCTAACACCTTCCCTTTGTATAACCTACCCCCTTACCCAGAATCTCTCAAAGGTCTTTTTTCTGTTTCTTTTATAAACCTTTCCTTCATTGGATAAAATAAAAGGTCGGTGGCGACTCTGTAAACTTTTTCAAAAGTGACGCGAAAGCGTCCGATCGACAAAAAAGAGTCAGTTCACGTATCCCACCCACGGAGGGGTATGGCCCGAAAGGACGGTCCACAGAACTGGCGACTCTGCTGGGGAATACAAATTCAAAATGTTTTCAAAAGGGGTTACCTTTAGAGTATAGATCATTTCGATGTTTTCAATTGTTTGATCTGATTGCTTTACTTTTCACAGGTTTGCTTGGGTACTTTGCTTGTGTGAAAGATTCTAACCCGAATCTCGAGATACCTTAAGTATATGACAATAGACCAAGGAAACTGTACGGCATGTACCGATACGGTTGATCTGGTAGTCATCGTTAGTGTGATACTTTGGTTTATACTGATGTCCCTTGAAAGCGATCAAGGAGTATATTAGGCTTCCGAAGTGTCATTAACACTAATTTGTCTTAGAACCTTTTAGTTGAACTTGACTTGTGGCCTATTAAGTGGCTAGCTTTGAAATTGATCGAAGCTAGTTATCCTCGAGGAATATTCTTGATCGGCCGTCCGAGCGCCGTATTGAGATGTTGTCTCCAAGGATCATAGAACCCGAATACTATTCTAGGACAGGTTTTCAACCAACTCAACTTCAGAGGGGAGGGTATCACCTATCAACCTCATGCAAGCCTTTAAACCTAAGGCTATTGTTTGATTTGTTTTTGTGTGCCACATGTTTGCATCATAAACACATCATTTTTCACTACACATTTCAAGGATCAAAGAGTTTACTTTTGTTTTTGCAGGTAATGGCTCCCGCCACCAAAGATTACATCCGAATCAATATCTCAACGGTGCCATCTGAACTCAAAGTCTTGGTAGCAGAATTCCCCAGGAATGCTCAATTCACTGAAAAGCATGGTCACCTACTCCATTTGGTTACCTCAAAGTTTGAAGAAGACATGATACGGGTCCTGTTCCAGTTCTTCGACCCTGAACATCATTGCTTCACATTTCCTGATTACCAGTTGGTACCCACTTTGGAAGAATTCTCTGAATTAATTGGATTACCAATCCGAGATCAATTACCTTTCACTGGTTTAGAAAGAAAACCAAAACCTGAAGTCATTGCTGCTGCTTTACATCTGCAAAAGTCAGAAATCAAATCCAATTGGGAAACAAAGAGTGGAGTTGAGGGTTTGCTTGCCAAATTCTTACTGGAAAAGGCTCGACTACTGCTAGAAAACAAAAGTTATCCAGCTTTTGAAGAAGTTATGGCTCTTTTGATCTATGGGTTGGTTTTGTTCCCTAATTCCGACCAGTTCATAAGTGTACACATCATCAACCTTTTCCTAATTCGCAACCCGGGTACCAACATTGCTGGGAGACATCCTACACTCTCTACACACTCGTACCACGAAGAAGCGAGGAACTCTCATGTGCTGTATACCACTGCTGGCTAGGTGGTTTACATGTCATCTTCCCCGATCAGTACTGAGAAATGAACAAAGAGCACAATGGTCTTACAGAATCATGTCTTTATCTCATTCAGATATCCGATGGAACAACTTCTTTCAAAGAGACATTACTATCATTGATCATTGTGGAGAATACCCTAATGTGCCACTCCTTGGCATTAAAGGAGGTATCACTTACAATCCCTCTCTAGCTCTACGCCAATTCGGATATGCAAGAAGCAACGGTCCTCATGACATGATTATCCGTGGCATTGTGTTTGATTACGAGAATGATTCTCACAGACACCGACGAAGATTCATACAGGCTTGGGACAGTGTCTATAGAATAGAAAGCAAAACTCTGGGGCAATGGAATTCTATTCCTATGGAACTTTACCTCAGATGGGTGCGTACTCATGCTCAAAAACTCATGATGCCCTATCCCGCTGTTCTACCTGTGACTATCGAATCAGAAGTCGAAGGTTACGAACCTCAAGTTATTCTACACCCGGATATGCCAACTGACTTGGAAGAGTTGCAAAAATCCTGGGTTCAACTCAAAGAGGAAAGAGACACCTTCAAAGAACACTGTCAGGACTATGAGAGAAGGCTATTCGAGCTCACCAGACAGCTTCAAGAAGAACAAAGAATCAACGCATTCCTGGGGACAAAGAAAAAGCGCCCACGGGAGACCTGAAAGATCATTTATTTTATTTTCTGTCTTGTAAGCCCAAATGAGGCAAAGAAAAAGAAATAAATTGATTAACTAACGTTTGTTTCTTCTTTAACAAATCTAAACTCTAAGATCCTTGAAACATTGCACACACATTTCACTTCATGCATTGCATATACATTTCATACATTGCATTCATATACATTGCATATACATTTCATACATTGCATACACATGGCATCCAGTCATACACATTTCATAACAGGTTCTCATGACGGGTTTCTCATCTCTTCGCTGTTTATTTCAGTCAGAAGAGATGGAATCTGAGGCAAGCATCAAGAATCTCGAAGTACAGAATGCCCAAGTTCAAGTGGCAATTCTGGAACTGGCAAAGGGGCAACAAGAGCTGAAAGCCCTGATACTCAAGAAGAAGAAGAAGCCCAAAGAATCTGCAGGCTTGAGTTACCTGAGAAGGAAGATCAAGATCCCAGTCAAAAAGTTCACAAAGCCACCGATCCCTGAAACAGTCGGTGATGATGAACAAGAAGACAATCAAAGCAACCAGGGTTCTGCTAAACCCTCTCTCTCTTCAAATGAAGGAGATGATCACTCTGGGGACGAACCTGATGATGAAAAATACCAACAGCTGGAAGATCGTATGAAAGCTATGGAGATACAAAAAATACCTGGCTTAGATTTCAATGATCTGGGGCTCATCTCGGATGTTGTTATCCCTCCAAAATTCAAAGTTCCGGTCTTTGCAAAATATGATGGAGTTTCTTGCCCGAAACTACATCTGAGATCCTATGTGAGGAAGATACAACCTCATACAACAGATAACAAGTTATGGATTCACTTCTTCCAAGAAAGTCTGTCGGGTACACAACTCGAGTGGTACTATCAGCTGGAAAATACCAAGGTTCATACTTGGGAAGAATTAGCTTCTGCTTTTTACAAACAGTACCAATACAATGCTGATCTTGCACCAACCCGTACTCAACTAAGGGGCATGTCTATGGGACCAAAAGAAAGTTTCAAAGGATATGCACAAAAGTGGAGAGATATGGCTGGAAGGGTTCAACCACCCTTATCTGATCGCGAACTAGTTGACATGTTCATGGGCACTTTAACTGGCCCTTTCTATAGCCATTTGCTGGGAAGCTCATCATCAGGTTTCACTGACCTGATACTGACCGGAGAACGTGTCGAAAGTGGCATTCAAAATGGAAAAATTCAAATAGGTTCCACCTCTGGTACTACAAAAAGGCCCATCAGTGGGAGAAATGAGGTCAATACAACTCAAATTCAGAAAAGTCGCAAAAATGAACAGCATCAATCTGTAGGGGCAGTTCTGATCTCCGCATCTGCACCTCAAAAAGATCAACAGCCAAAATATACGCATCGACCAGATGCACCAAGAAGAAATTTCACTAAAATCAACATGCCAATCTCTCAGGCATTGCAGCACTTGCTAAAAGCAGATCTGATCACCTTAAGAGGTCCTCCAAGGAATGTCAACACTTCCTCTCCGAATTATCGCCCTGATGCGACATGTGCCTATCACTCAAACTGTCCAGGACATGACGCAGATCACTGCTGGGCCCTGAAAAATAAAATACAAGATATGATAGATGCTGGTGAAATTGAGTTCGATCCTCCAGAAACTCCAAATGTCATCACAGCACCTATGCCAAAGCATGACAAAACTGTTAACGCTATCCTGGACACTGTTTACATCTATGATGTGAACGAATTATCAACTCCACTCTGCGAAGTCAAAGGAAAGCTAATCCGAGCTGGTTACTTCCCAGGATGTGACCCCGACTGCTTTTACTGCTCTTGCCTGCCCAATGGTTGTGAAAATCTGAGGATGGGAATTCAAAAATGGATGGATCGCCGTATCATTATGTTTGAGAGGCTCCCTTCTATGGACGTACTGTGCGAAGTCTTTGCAAACGGGATGAGAATAGAGGATGCCTCGGTGATCTCCAGCTTACCATTCAAAATCTCTGCCAAGGTTCCATTCAAAATTTCTGCTACACTCAAAGTGGCATCAGTAGTCATTGCTAGTCCAACTCCATTTCCATACTCCTCAGACAAAGCTGTCCCATGGGGATATGACACTAATGTTTACATTCATGGAGTTAAGCAAAGTACCTCGACTGAAGAGACCGCAAAGTTAACTACTCCAACTGTGGGTAATATCGCGGGTACCAGCAAGATCACGAGAAGTGGAAGAATCTTTTCACCAGAAATTTCTCCAAATATTGCTGCTGGTCCAGTCCGAGTCCCAGTTCCTAATCAAAATGTCAACGCTCGAGGCAAAGAGCCACAAGTTGAACAAATTCAAACCCCGGTGGAGATCACTGCTGAGGATCCATCAAAGCAAGAAATGGAGGAAATATTGAAAATCATCTGCAAAAGTGATTACAATATTGTTGAGCAACTGGGGCACACTGCTTCAAAAATCTCAATGCTATCTCTGCTAAAATATTCAGAAGCTCATGCCAAAGCTCTGATGAAGTTCCTGAAAGCTGCGCATGTACCTCAAGAGATCTCAGTCAACCAATTTGAGAATTGTGTTGCCAATCTAACCGTGAGCAATGGTCTCGGTTTCTCTGATGTAGATCTAACCCCTGCTGGAAAAAATCACAACAAAGCCTTACATATCTCCATTGAATGTAATGGCACCACTCTATCTCATGTGTTAGTAGATAACGGTTCTTCTCTGAACGTGTTACCGAAAACAGTACTAGAAAAGCTTGACTTCGAAGGAGTTGTGTTACAACCAAGTGATGTAGTGGTAAGAGCCTTTGACGGGTCTACCAGAACGGTATACGGAAAAGTGAATCTCCCAATCAGAGTGGGTTCTCAAATCTTTGATTCTATCTTTTACGTAATGGAAATTCACCCAGCCTACTCCTGTTTACTTGGACGCCCTTGGATACATGGGGCAAACGCTGTAACTTCTACCCTGCATCAGAAGTTAAAATATCCAGTAAAAGGAAAGATTGTCACAGTCTATGGCGAAGAGGAATATGTGGTTAGTCACCTAAGCAATTCCAAATATGTCGAGTTGGAGGACGAATTCATCGAAACTCCATGCCAATCATTTGAGGTGGTCTCTCCAGATGTCTCTACCACCAAGCATATTCCTGCTACTCCAACTACAACTATGGCTTCTCTCAAAGATGCCAAAGCCATGATTGAACAGGGTAATTGCACAGTATGGGGACAGCTTCCCGATATACCCTACAAGTCTGACAAGCTAGGCCTGGGCTATGATAATCAAAAGAATGATCAAAGTCCTCGTTCTGGAGGATTAATGTCACACTTCGTCAGCCAAGAAGTAAACGCTATTGAAGATGAAGGAGTGTTCTTGAACCATATCATTCAGCCATATCCAAATGAAATTCCACCCATTTCCATGGGAATGTGGGATGCTGTCCAAGAACCAAACGGCGGATATAATTATCAGTATGCCGCACCTCAGAATTCTTACATTGCTCTGGAAGATCTTACTCCAACAGAAGAGGGTAATCAAAATGACGGAAGTATCACAAGTCCCGTCACTCAGCAATATCAAAATCCACCCAAAGAAGTATGGGACACGCTAGGAGAACCCAGCGGCAAATATGACTATATGGTGAAATATTCCGCTCCTCCGAGCTCACAAATTGCCATGGAGGACATTGTCCCCACTGGATGGGATGAACATTACGATGACAATTTCGCTCTTGAAAAAGCCAGGGAAATACCAAATAACGAGGGTTGCTTTCTGTCAGCATACACTCCTCATCAAGATGCACAAGTCTCTATTCAAAACATCATCCCGACTTCATGGGACGGCCTTATCGAGCATCTCGCTCAGCCAACAGAGATATCTCAGCCTGGGCTCTCGTATCCAGCAGAGTATATCCCTTATCCCGAAGGATCACCGGCTCATTTTCCCACTAATGAAATCAATGCTGTGGAAGATGAAAAGGACAACTGCAACTGGAACAGCTGGGTACCCCCTGCTCACAACAGTGGATTGAACAACTGGAAAGCTGAGGATGTGATCTCCTTTGACCAGGAGTAAATGCCATTTCCTGTTTTCTTTGTGTATAATGTGCAAAGATAAAAGTGGTTCCTGAACAATCGAACCATGAGCTTGAAAGCCGTGTGCCTTAGCACACCGGTCCTTCTATAAGGGCTTATCATATCATGATCATGTGCATTCAATAAAATCATGGGACGCTTGCATATTTAAATTTTGTGATCCTTTTTCCTTCTTTCTTCGCTTTCAAATAGCTATATTTTTTCTTCACACATACTCACATAATTAACTTGCAGATTCACATACACTCTGGATCCAGTCAACAACGATTCTGCTATTGCCCGTCATGACTTTGAAAATCCGATCTACCAAACTGAGGACGAAAGTGAGGAAGATTGTGAAGTGCCAAGAGAAATTGCAAGACTTCTAGAACAAGAAGAAAAAGCCATACAGCCTCATGAGGAGCCGATTGAGGTCATCAACTTGGGCAGTGACGAAGAAAAGAAAGAGGTCAGAATTGGGGCTGACTTAGAAAACAGTGTCAAGCAAAGACTGATTCAATTGTTGCAAGACTACGCCGAGATATTCGCCTGGTCTTATCAAGATATGCCTGGCCTTGACACGGACATTGTAGTTCATCGCCTGCCAATCAAAGAAGGAAGCACTCCGGTCAAACAGAGACTGCGAAGGAGTAAGCCTGATATGTCAAAAAAGATCAAAGACGAGGTTGAAAAACAATTCGATGCCGGATTCCTAAAAGTTGTAAGTTATCCTCCTTGGATAGCTAACATCGTGCCTGTACCCAAAAAAGACGGGAAAGTCAGAATGTGTGTAGACTACAGAGATCTGAACCGGGCAAGCCCTAAAGATGATTTCCCTTTACCGCACATCGATGTACTAGTTGACAATACCGCACAATGCAAGGTATTCTCCTTTATGGACGGATTCTCAGGGTACAATCAAATCAAGATGGCACCCGAAGACATGGAAAAAACAACCTTCACAACTCCCTGGGGAACCTTTTGTTACAAAGTAATGCCCTTTGGTCTAAAAAATGCTGGAGCTACCTACCAACGAGCAATGGTAACACTATTTCATGATATGATGCATCAGGAAATAGAGGTGTATGTCGATGACATGATCGCAAAATCCAACACCGAAGAAGAACATTTGAGTCATTTACACAAGCTGTTTGACAGACTCAAGAAATACAGATTGCGACTGAACCCGAACAAGTGTACCTTTGGAGTAAGATCCGGTAAACTCTTAGGTTTCATCGTCAGCAGTAAAGGTATTGAGGTTGATCCTGCCAAGGTCAAAGCCATTCAAGAAATGCCTATACCCCGTACCGAGAAACAAGTCAGAGGATTCTTGGGACGTCTAAACTACATAGCCAGATTCATTGCCCATATGACTCCTACTTGTGTGCCAATCTTCAAATTACTGAAGAAAGATCAAGTGGAAAGATGGAATGACAAATGCCAGTTAGCCTTTGATAAAATCAAAGAATACCTTCAAAAACCGCCAATCTTGTTACCTCCTGTGGAAGGCAGACCTCTGATAATGTACCTAACTGTGTTAGAAGATTCAATGGGGTGTGTACTCGGACAACATGACGATTCCGGTCGAAAGGAGCACGCAATCTACTATCTTAGCAAAAAGTTTACCGATTGTGAAACAAGATACTCACTACTCGAAAAAACTTGCTGTGCCTTAGCATGGGCGGCTCGCCGACTAAGACAGTATATGCTAAATCACACCACTTTCCTGATCTCCAAGATGGATCCAATCAAATACGTGTTCGAAAAACCTGCTCTCTCTGGAAAGATTGCAAGATGGCAAATGATCCTAACAGAATATGACATTCAATACACTTCGCAAAAAGCAATCAAAGGAAGTGTGGTAGCTGATCATTTAGCTCATCAAGCAGTAGATGATTATCAGGCATTGAACTTTGACTTCCCAGACGAAGACATTATGCTAGTCAATGACTACAAACAACCAGGATCCCGATGGACTATGGTTTTTGACGGAGCTTCTAATGCGCTCGGCAATGGCATCGGAGCTGTGATCATTTCCCCCACAGGAGGTCATACACCCTTCACCGCCAGATTGTGTTTCAATTGCACCAACAATATAGCCGAATACGAAGCATGCATTCTGGGTCTCAAAGCTGCAATTGATCTAAAAATCAAATTCCTTGAAGTCTACGGAGACTCGGCCTTGGTAATCTACCAAGTCAAAGGGGAATGGGACACAAAGCACCCAAATCTAATTCCATACAAAGGACATGTGTTGAGTTTGATTCCTTACTTCGAGGAGATCACTTTCGAACACATCCCACGCGAAGAAAATCAACTAGCTGATGCCTTAGCTACCATGTCATCCATGTTCAAAGTCAATTGGGACGACGAAGCTCCTATGATCACCATTTACGGGCAAGACGAACCAGCCTATTGCAATGAGATCGATACCAAACAAATGGAAGACAAATCATGGTTCCATGAAATACAAAGGTATCTCGAAACCCAGGAGTACCCTGAAGGGGCATCTATTAACGACAGAAAGTTTCTAAGGAGATTTGCCTCCAAATTCTTCCTAAGCAATGGAACTTTGTACAAACGCAACCATGACTCGACTTTACTTCGTTGCGTAAACAAGAAGGAAGCAGAACAAATCATGGAAGACATACACAATGGTACCTTCGGTACTCATTCCAACGGACATACAATGGCTAAAAAGATCTTGAGAGCAGGTTACTACTGGTCTACCATGGAGACAGATTGCCATCATCATTCCAAAACTTGTCACAAATGCCAGATACATGCCGACAAAGTGCATGTACCTCCAGTTCCATTAAACGTTCTGACGGCTCCTTGGCCTTTCGCAATGTGGGGTATTGATATGATTGGAGAAATCAAACCTACTGCTTCCAACGGACATCGCTTTATCCTGGTCGCTATTGACTACTTCACAAAGTGGGTAGAGGCAGCTTCATATGCTTCTGTCACCAAGAATGTGGTAGCCAGGTTTATCAAGCACAATCTCATTTGTCGGTACGGCATCCCCGAAAGGATCATCACTGACAATGGCACGAATCTAAACAACAAAATGATTACTGAACTCTGCACGCAGTTCCAGATCAAACATCATAATTCTTCTCCATATCGACCAAAGATGAACGGCGCTGTCGAAGCCGCCAACAAAAACATCAAGAAAATCATACAAAAGATGACAGTAACCTACAAAGACTGGCATGAGATGTTACCTTTTGCTCTTCATGGTTATCGCACATCTGCGCGTACTTCAACAGGGGCAACTCCATTCTCGTTAGTCTACGGTATGGAAGCAGTTCTCCCAATCGAAATCCAGATTCCTTCCTTAAGGATCATGAAAGAAGCCGATCTAGACGAAGACGATTGGATTCAAACTCGATTCGACCAAATACACTTGATCGATGAGAAAAGACTTGCAGCTATCTGTCATGGCCAGCTATACCAAAAGCGCATGATCAAAGCATTCAACAAGAAAGTCAAAAGTCAAGCATACCAAACTGGTGGCTTGGTTATCAAACGCATCATCTTACCACAAGGTGATCCCAGAGGCAAATGGACCCCCACCTACGAGGGACCATTCATAATCAAGAAAATATTCTCCGGCGGTGCCATGTTGCTTACCACCATGGATGGCGAGGATTTCCCACACCCTGTGAATGCGGACATAGTCAAAAAGTACTTTGCTTAAAAAAAAAAAAAAATACAGCTCGCTAAGTTGAAAACCTGAAAGGGCAACTTAGGCAAAAATGAGCGTCTCGGTGGATTGAAAACCCGAAAGGGCGATCCAGGCAAAAATTAGAGACAAAACAAATACAATCCCGGTAGGCTGAAAACCTGAAAGGGCAGCCTAGGCAAAAATTAGGGAATAAAGCATACAACTATGTCCCGCTCAGCTGCCTACTCACCGACAAGGTTCAACACCTCAAAGACACCGATCAGTCCAATCACTTTCTTCCAACAAGTGAGGGATGAGATGCTCGAAGACAGATTGGCAATAGCAGAATTGAAACTTGACTGGATCGTTCTCACATAGCTATTTCTTTTCATAAATACTTTTCAAAACTTTCTGACAATTTCCTACTTCTAGGATTGTTGTCTCCCTATACTAATCCGCCTATCACGGCACCTTTTCAAAAATCAATGCAGCTTATAACTAACATTTTCATTTTTTCTGTTTTGAATACGCGAGCATCCCAATGATATTTTGAATGAACATATGCATTTGAATATGATTGATGTTTACCAGGAAAAACAGGAATAGCATTCCGGACATGTCCCAATTATTTGGACATTATCCTAAACCAGCATCAGAAGGAAGTTTCCCCAATGGAGACACATTCCTCAACAAATCCCTCAAAAAGATTTTTCTTTCGAAAGAAGTCTTATTCCCCAGCAGGGTTGTTCCAGATTACTGTCTTCAGAAGGTGTGATCTCCGCACCCAAACTTGGTCAGATAGTGCATCGGAGGATTATGCATCTTCCTCATTCCCACTCCAAAGGGCGTCACAGTCCGAACTCTCAAAACTACTGTTCATCCCCGAGCAGTAATCAAAGATCCTTCAATAGAACATCCTGGTTCTCAAAGAATTTCCCCAACCCAGGGTACTCAAGCGAGACAGAAGATCATCAACAACCACGATGCCTTCACTTCCAAATG